>NC_053161.1:26366686-26516686 GCF_016835505.1 Polypterus senegalus | reverse complement strand
CAGCGTCTCAAAGGCCGGCAAAGCTATGCGCGCGCTGGCTGCTCGAGTTTTGCTGGGCAGGAGACCCCTTTGTACACACGTTCATGATATCAAAAGTCTCAGCGCTCTTTGGAGGTAATTCATATATTATATATATAGCAAAATACCAGCTACGCAGCAGAGAAGTAGTGTGTTAAAGAAGTAATGAAAAGAAAAGGAAACATTTTAATAATAACGTAACATGATTGACATTGTCATGAGTGTTGCTATCATATATATTCCTGCCTAAATAAGTCACCCTCGCTTCGCTCTTACTTTTTTACCGTTCATTTAATCATGGCTAGTGGCGGAAAAATTATAAAATGGAAGGAGGATGGCTTTACCAAAACAATTATTGATGGCGAATCGATTATTCATAAAGCTTGAATTGGTGATCTGTTTTTCTGTGTTAACCTCATATTTTTTCATACTTCTTCTCAAACTAAGGTGGTGCGAGGGTAAAATGAATCGGGATGCGCTGATCAATGTAATCGGTGTACCAGGAAATCATGCATTGACAAAAGACTCCCTTTGCTTGTAATGCAAAGTGTGATTAAATGCATTATTTTTCAACGCGTTATGGAGCACATGCATCGAAGCTTCTCAGCTGTGCTTGTGCTAAGAAAAGGAAAGATTTTAAAAATAGCATAACACGATTGTCAATGTGACCTTTTGTAAGTAGTGCCTGGAGGATTCAGTGTGTTGAAACTCTAGAGACAGCGTGTATATTAACTTGAGGTAAATGGGAGGGGAGATGATGACGTGACTCCCCCACCCGCCTTAACTGTCAATCCCCCACAAACACAGTCTCTCGGAATTTGCATAAGCACACCCCTTCACCTACAATTTTAACTTAGTTACAAAGTGATCAAAACTCTCGTTTATATCCTGCGTCCTCTCATTAAACTTGTATCCCGCATTACCTGTGGGCATGTGAAACGCCAGCGGTAGCCTGTCTATGAACTTAATTTAAAGTTTAGGTTTACACCTTGCTTTCTTTCCGAGGTAGCAGCACTCATGAATATGGTAGTATATGCCACTCGCTCGCTTCTTATTGTTTCGCTGCCTTCTCAATTATATAATGCATGTTTTCTTAAGCGCTTTTTGTAGGTCTTTCTGGTTTTCTACGTACTGCGTTGACAGTCAGTTCACGTGATTACGTGGGAGGCGTGATGATGTCACACGAAACTCCGCCCCCTACGTCTTTGCAGCTCTACTCCATTACAGTTAATGGAGAAAAATACCTTCCAGTTATGACCATTAGGCGTAGAATTTGAAATGAAACCTGTCCAACTTTTGTAAGTAAGCTGTAAGGAATGAGCCTGCCAAATTTCAGCCTTCTACCTACACGGGAAGTTGGAGAATTAGTGATGAGTGAGTGAGTGAGTGAGGGCTTTGCCTTTTATTAGTATAGATAAGGGCGGGCGGCACGGTGGCGCAGTGGTAGCGCTGCTGCCTCGCAGTTAGGAGACCCAGGTTCGCTTCCCGGGTCCTCCCTGCGTGGAGTTTGCATGTTCTCCCGTGTCTGCGTGGGTTTCCTCCGGGCGCTCCGGTTTCCTCCCACACTCCAAAGACATGCAGGTTAGGTGCATTGGCGATTCCCAATTGGCCCTAGTTTGTGCTTGGTGTGTGGGTGTGTTTGTGTGTGTCCTGCGGTGGGTTGGCACCCTGCCTAGGATTGGTTCCTGCCTTGTGCCCTGTGTTGGCTGGGATTGGCTCCAGCAGACCCCCGTGACCCTGTATTCGGATTCAGCGGGTTGGAAAATGGATGGATGGATGGATATATATATATATGTATATATTGTCACGCATGCGCAAGTAGAAGGCCGCGAATGGACCTTAAAACGCATCGAAAGACATTCGCTGGCAGGGAGTGGCGGGTACTAACCTTTCTCCTTTGTTTTCCAGAACTAAAGACGCTCCGCCATAGGACCTTTCCCGCAGTACGTCCACTTCCGCCCTTCCTCCGCCATCTTCCCTGACGTCAGCAGTCCCGTCATCCCTCACGCCTCCTTCCCAGCATTCCTCCACTTCCGGCTCCTCCTCTATAAAATGGCCGCCGACGCCTACAATGGCGTCGCGCGTATGAACTGTTTGTTTATACTTTTGACCTGATTTTTTTTTTATTTTGAATTGTGGATTGCAGACAATATACGGGGCCGGAAAACCCCAAACCTTTTTGCTGCCTCATATTGAGTCTTTTATAATAAATATATATATATATATATATATATATATATATATATATATATATATATATAGTGGACTGGGACCGGACACAGACAGACGGACATCATAAGTTACACCACACACTGTTTATTTTCACTAATATTTACAATAATTACGTGCACTTTCAACCCCAGTGCCTCCAGCACCGATTCCCCAAAGCACAGTCCTCACAGTTCCACTGTCTTTCTCCTGGCTGCCTCCCGTCCTCTCTCCAGCTCTGTCCTCTTCCACCCGACATCCACTACTGACTGGAGGGAGGCGGCCCCTTAAATGGGAACCCGGATGGGCTCCAGCTGCTTCCTGGCAATCAGTCCTGGCCACACCCCAGTGTGGCAGAAGTGCCGGCTGCGCACCCGGAAGCCGTCCTGGTGTCCCCCGTCGTCTTCCCCCCAGCACTTCCTGGTGTGGCGGAAGTGCTGGGTTCCAGGGTTCCTCAGGCACCTGGGCGCCGCCTGGCGGTGGCCACGGGCCCCTACAGGGTTGGGCTTCCAAGCCCTCTACCCGTGGCCCCCAATACAACCAGGGCGATCGCCCCCTTGTGGTCTGGAGGAGGCACAAGCCCTCCTCCTGGGCGTCCCAGCCGGGCTCCAGCCCCGGCCGGGGACCACACGGGATATTCCAGCATCGGGGCGCCGCCTGGCGGTGGCCACGGGTCCCTACAGGGCTGGGCTTCCAAGCCCTGTACCCGAGGCCCCCAACATAACCAGGACGGACGCCCCCTCGCGGTCTGGAGGAGGCACAAGCCCTCCTCTGGTCATCCTGGCCGGGGACCACTATATATATATATATGTATATATTTATATATACACACATATATATACAGTGGGTACGGAAGCATTCAGACCCCCTTCAATTTTTCACTCTTTGTTATATTGCAGCCATTGGCTAAAATCATTTAAATTAATTTTTTTCCGATTTTAATGTACACACAGCACCCCATATTGACAGACAAAAAAAAGAATTTTTGAAATTGTTGCAGATTTATTAAAAAAGAAAAACTGAAATATCACATGGTCCTAAGTATTCAGACCCTTTGCTGTGACACTCATATATTTATATTTGTGTGGAGTTTACATGTTCATCCTTCAGATCACCTTTATTTGAGTCCAGCTGTGTTTGATTATACTGATTGGACTTGATTAGGAAAGCCACACACCTGTCTATATAAGACCTTACAGCTCACAATGCATGTCAGAGCAAATGAGAATCATGAGGTCAAAGGAACTGCCTGAAGAGCTCAGAGACAGAATTGTGGCAAGGCACAGATCTGGAAAAGGTTACAAAAAAATTTCTGCTGCACTTAAGGTTCCCAAGAGCACAGTGGCAACCATAATCCTTAAATGGAAGACGTTTGGGACGACCAGAACCCTTCCTGGAGCTGGCCATCCGGCCAAGCTGAGCTACCGGGGGAAAGAGCCTTGGTGAGAGAGGTAAAGAAGAACTCAAAGATCACTTTGGCTGAGCTCTAAAAGATGCAGTCAGATGATGGGAGAAAGTTGTAGAAAGTCAACCATCACCGCAGCCCTCCACCATTCAGGGCTTTATGGCAGAGTTGCCTGTCGGAAGCTTCTCCTCAGTGCAAGACACATGACAGACCGCATTGAGTTTGCTAAAAGACACCTGAAGATTCTCTGGTCTGATGAGACCAAGATAGAACTTTTTGGCCTTAATTCTAAGCGGTATGTGTGGAGACAACCAGGCACTGCTCATCACTAACAATACAGTCCCCACAATGAAGCATGGCGGTGGCAGCATCATGCTGTGGGGGTGTTTTTCAGCTGCAGGGACAGGACAACTGGTTGCAATCGAGGGAAAGATGAATGTGGCCAAGTACAGGGATATCCTGGACAAAAACCTTCTCCAGAGTGCTAAGGACCTCAGACTGGGCCGAAGGTTTACCTTCCAACAAGACAATGACCCTAAGCACACAGCTAAAATAACGAAGGAGTGGCTTCACAACAACTCTGTGACTGTTCTTGAATGGCCCAGCCAGAGCCCTGACTTAAACCCAATTGAGCATCTCTGGAGAGACCTAAAAATGGCTGTGCACCAATGTTTACCATCCAACCTGACAGAACTGGAGAGGATCTGCAAGGAGGAATGGCAGAGGATCCCCAAATCCAGGTGTGAAAAACTTGTTGCATCTTTCCCAAGAAGACTCATGGCTGTATTAGCTGAAAAGGGTGCTTCCACTAAATACTGAGGGTCTGAATACTTAGGACCATGTGATATTTCAGTTTTTCTTTTTTAATAAATCTGCAACAATTTCAAAAATTATTTTTTTTGTCTGTCAATATAGGGTGCTGTGTGTACATTGATGAGGAAAAAAATTAATTTAAACGATTTTAGCAAATGGCTGCAATATAACAAAGAGTGAAAAATTGAAGGGGGTCTGAATACTTTCTGTACCCACTGTATAAATATACATACGAGGTGTGGCAGAAAAGTAATGAGACTGGCAACACTGCAAGCGATCTGGCAACGCTGCGCTGTTGTCCTTGATAGAGCACGTGTATCAGTACCCTCCCATAGCTCAGTGCGAGTTTCAACTCCTTCCGTTAACTACGTGATTTTTGTGACTGCTATTAGCGAAGTTGTGTTTTTGGTTGTGCATCACGCAAAATGAAACAGCGGAATTTGGAGCAATGTTGTGCCATTAAACGGCAAGTGTGACATTTGAAAAGTTAAAACAGGCCTATGGGGAACATTCTTTATCCAGAGCTCAAGTTTTTCGCTGGCACAAATCATTTTTGGAAGGCAGAAAACACGTTGAAGATGAACACCGTTCAGGGAGGACTTCAACTTCGAAAACCAATGAAAACATCGAACGTGTGAACACTCAGACCGTCGTCTAACATTAAGAATGTTGAGTGAACAATTAAATTTGAACAGATTTACCGTTCGTCAAATTTTGACTGAACATTTGCACATGTGAAAGGTCTGTGCCAAAATGGTGCCGAAAAACTGCCCTCTCCATAACAGAATTTTTGACCTCAAAAGGCATTCCTGTGGTTCCCCAGCCCCCTTATTCACCTGACCTCAGTCCGTGTGACTTTTTCCTTTTTCCTAAACTGAAAAATGTCCTCAAAGGACATCATTTCGGGACTTTAGAAAACATCCAAAAGAGTGTAACGGACATGCTGAAGACCATACAGGTTGAAGACTTCCAGCGCTGCTACCAACAGTGGGAACAACGTCTCCATCGGTGTGTAGCTGCCCAAGGGAACTATTTTGAAGGGGATAACATTGATGTTTGAAAAAAATAAAAACTTTGGTAAATAAAAAATCAGTCTCGTTACTTTTCTGCCACACCTTTATTAGTATCTATACTAATAAAAGGCAAAGCCCTCACTGACTCACTCACTGACTGACTGACTCACTCACTCACTGACTCATCACTAATTCTCCAGCTTCCCGTGTAGGTAGAAGGCTGAAATTTGGCAGGCTCATTCCTTACAGCTTACTTACAAAAGTTGGGCAGGTTTCATTTAGAAATTCTACGCGTAATGGTCACAACTGGAACCTATTTTTCCATCCATATACTATAATAGACGTCTGCTTGATGGCAGCAGGAGGCGGAGTTATGCCTCCCACGTAATTTAGTGCCTGCCCAAATAAGGCCGTCCGTCAGCGGCAATCCAATAGAAACACTGCCGCTACATATTCACGGTATGATTCATTATGTAGACGAAGATGAGATGGTCAGGGTGGTGTTTGGCACAAACACAGCGAAACTGCGAGACAAACTTTTAGGTGCCAGGTCTTAGCTAACATTAAATACAGCCGTGGACATCGCACGACATGGCACCAGCACAGCTGGGAACCTTCGATGCATGTACACCGAGCGGCTCACATTAACTGACGCAGTGCACAGACAAAAAGCAACAGTTCCAAAGAGTGCTGAACAAAAACCGAATTACACAATTGAGAAGGCAGCAAAAACATATGAAGCATCTGACACATACAAGCATATTCATAAGTACAACTACTGCGGAAACAAATCACACGGTGGAAAAAGTCAATGTCCCGCTAAAGGAAGACAGTGTAAAAGCTGCGATCTACATACTCTCAAATAGACAAACCACACGCTGTAGCGCAATGAAAGAGGCTTCGTCTCTTGCGCCGACGTCCAAGGTTCGATTCCCGAGAGGGGGTGCACTGAGTATGTAAGCCTGATCACCTCAAAATTAGGGCGAAACACGTGTCGTGAACTCTCTGCATTATTTCACAGTAAAACTATTTCAATATACATTACATATACACACACATACATATATATCAGCGCTTCCCGATTCATTTTACCCTCGCATCCCCTTGGTTTGAGACGTATGAAAAAATATGAGGTTAACGCAGAAAGACAGATTACCAATTGAAGCTTTATGAATAATGGATACTTTATTCGCTATCAATGATTGTTTTGGTAAAGCCATACTCAGTGTAATCATTAGATGAACGGTAAAAAAGTAAGAGCGAGGGGAGGGTGACTTATTGAGGCACGCAGGCGAATCCACAATAGCACTTGGGTTTGATGTGATGTGCGCGTCAACTCGATCTAAATTGCGCGATCACATTCGAAAAAATATATCTTTTCAAGTTCTATTTAGTCAACACATATATCTTTGTTTGGAATGTAAGGCGAATTTACTCTTTACATTTCTATGGTCAAGAAAAATGTATGCAATGATGCCTACATTTAACTTACATTCCTACCAAAGACATTTCTGTCGACTAAATAAAAATTCCTTCTATTTAAAATTTAAATATAACTTGAACAGATACCATAGTTCATAATATCAACGCAGACTTGCACGTAAGAGCGGGAGTCATATGTTTTAACAAGCAGCGTATTGCACTGATACGAAATAGCCTGCCCATTTAATTATTTAGGAATAGGTTCTCCACTGTTTTATCATATTCATAAGTGCGGCTGCTGTGGAAATCAGCACGCCTCCCACGTAATTGACTGCCTGCCCATATAAGGCCATTCTTCGCTGCGGTGTCTTCATTCGTTTCCTTGCTTCGCCAAGGAAGCAGCTTTCTCACAGCTTCTGCACTGTTTTATAAACGAACGACATATAAGAAAGTCCTTTTTCCTTGCTTCGCCAACCAAGCAGCCTTTTTATTTAATCCACGGGTTCTCTGCTGTTTCATTGTTCATTTATTACGATTGTTGGACACATTGAGGTCGAGCATGGAAGATTTTGATGCTAGAGAGAGTGTGGCCAGCTGGTTTAGACATTCTCCTTCAGGATTTTTTTGGCAGACAGTAGAATTCATGGTTCCATCTATCACAGCAAGCCTTCCAGGTCCTGAAGCAGCAAAACAACCCCAGACCATCACACTACCACCACCATATTTTACAGTTGGTATGATGTTCTTTTTCTGAAATGCTGTGTTCCTTTTACGCCAGATGTAACGGGACATTTGCCTTCCAAAAAGTTCAACTTTTGTCTCATCAGTCCACAAGGTATTTTCCCAAAAGTCTTGACAATCACTGAGATGTTTCTTAGCAAATTTGAGACGAGCCCTAATGTTCTTTTTGCTTAACAGTGGTTTGCGTCTTGGAAATCTGCCATGCAGACCGTTTTTGCCCAGTCTCTTTCTTATGGTGGAGTCGTGAACACTGACCTTAATTGAGGCAAGTGAGGCCTGCAGTTCTTTAGACCTTGTCCTGGTGTCTTTTATGACCTCTCGGATGAGTTGTCTCTGCGCTCTTGGGGTAATTTTGGTCGGCCGGCCACTCCTGGGAAGGTTCACCACTGTTCCATGTTTTTGCCATTTGTGGATAATGGCTCTCACTGTGGTTCACTGCAGTCCCAAAGCTTTAGAAATGGCTTTATAACCTTTACCAGACTGACAGATCTCAATTACTTCTGTTCTCATTTGTTCCTGAATTTCTTTGGATCTTGGCATGATGTCTAGCTTTTGAGGTGCTTTTGGTCTACTTCTCTGTATCAGGCAGCTCCTATTTAAGTGATTTCTTGATTGAAACAGGTGTGGCAGTAATCAGGCCTGGGGGTGGCTACGGAAATTGAACTCAGGTGTGATACACCACAGTTAGGTTATTTTTAACAAGGGGCAATTACTTTTCACACAGGGCCATGTAGGTTTGGATTTTTTCCTCCCTAAATAATAAAACCATCATTTAAAAACTGCATTTTGTGTTTACTTGTGTTATATTTGACTAATGGTTAAATGTGTTTGATGATCAGAAACATTTTGTGTGACAAACATGCAAAAGAATAAGAAATCAGGAAGGGGGCAAATAGTTTTTCACACCCACTGTACATACATAATAAATTGGGGATGAGACAATGGTTGATAACATCATTCATCATTAATTGGCAGGCCACATTGTCAGTGTACATGAAAATCTTTGGAATTGCTCCAAAAATTTGCAGAAATTTCCACGAAGCGCCACACTGCAGCTGTCTCTTTTTTTTCAATCTCACATGCCTTACAAGGAAGCTGTTAGGCACTCATAGGGCATTTTTACACTCAGGCTGTTTGCTCTGTGATGAATCCAATGATGCTTCATTACTTTGTTTCAGTTTCCAGTTAGTTTGGTTGTGTTTCATGCCGCAAACTTTCAAGCAGACTAAACATATCAATAAACACCCTGTGGCCATGTCATGAACATCTTTCACTGGGCAGAAACATTTTTTCCAGGGAAAAGGCATGGAGAGGCAATAACAATTGTGTTTGCACACCAAAATGTCTAATATTTGACAAGTGGAAGACTACCTGAAAATTGTGAGCTACTATTTTGGTACGAAAAGGACATTTTTCAAATAAGTGAGTGTACAAAAGAAAGAAGCTCTGCTGATGCCACATGCTTCAGTTTTATGATAGTAGAAGTAGCAGACATGTTTCATTTAGTTTATCTCAAATTATAGGTCTACTGTCTTAACTCTAGTATATATTTCATAATAATATTAATTTTGGAATGTTTACTCAACATTTACTACATATATCAACGTTACTGTGCACACTGCGAAGACACCAAATATCACCTGCACATTACTTTCATAGTATAAGATTAGGGGGTTTGATAATTGCTCTTACAGGGCACTACTGTTCATTTCTTGCCATCTTTGTATGTGTTCTGATTGATCTGATCACAAGTGAATTCACAACTGCAGTCAGATCACACAAACAAGAGAAGCGGTGATCCTGAAACAGGTGCTTGGCTTGCTCTGACTGACTGTTAATTGTGAAAGATGTTTTAAGCAAATTGTGTTACATTTGTACCTATGTGTGTATTGATTTGTACTTCATTGTTTTTAATGTTCCATGTTAAGCCTCAAATCATTATGCTGTGCATGAGATTCTTTATCACTGACAGCAAATACTTGACTACCACAGCATGCAGAATTTTACCCAGACTTCACAGTATTTCATGTAGTTAGATTGGTCCCATGTTGTATCTCATTTATGCCTGATGTGAAATACTCCAGAGTTCACCTAGTACTGCACCAAGACCACTCTTTCGGTACAGTTGTTTTCATCCACATAAAAATGCAACTTGTGCATTCACATCTACCTAAATGTACCAAACTTTAACGCAAACCACAACAGTTTAAAAAAAAAAAAAAAAAATGGTCCAAATGAACTAGTTGTGAAGTTGCCTATATTCACAGCAGGAGGTGTATGAATCAAAGCCCCACTCCACATCTGTGTAGACACAACATGCAGTGCGTGGATAGAGCAGCTATTTATAATCCACAAGCATCTCTAAATCCACACAGTCGATG
The DNA here is from genome assembly GCF_016835505.1 of Polypterus senegalus. Taxonomy (NCBI): domain Eukaryota; kingdom Metazoa; phylum Chordata; class Cladistia; order Polypteriformes; family Polypteridae; genus Polypterus; species Polypterus senegalus. Next base: position 26,506,685 of record NC_053161.1, on the reverse strand, counting down.
ATATTGTACATTGCTGATGTTTTGAAATAATGATGTGAACCTTTAAGACATCACACAGCCCTAAAATATTTATATATAAAATAAACATATATAATCTCTCTTAACAACAGGATACATATCTGTGTGTCCGTTCATTTGCTATGTCTCTGTCATTTCAAAAGATATCACATCACAACCATTTTTAGTAATAAAATGCTTTGCATTTGCCATTCCAATAGATGGCACATCAAAGACATTAACACTCTTCTTACAAATCTCATACCAAATAGTATAAAACACAGACATATGCATTGCATGGTGCACTGGAAATGTTAACACAGGTCTATGTTGATTACTTAGTTTTCAACCCATCTTAGAAAGGTAGCACAGCTAGTGTGTATGTTTGTGTGTGTGTGTATATAAACAAAAAAGATGCAAATCACAAATCTATTCATTTATGTAATCTGTACTGCCATATAAAGATCATTTAGAGAGGCATAAAGCACAAGTAATGGCAAGTCATTTTTAAAAATGAAAACAAAACAAAAAAATGTGTTTGGTCATCAATCAGTTCCTAACATTACAAGTAACATAGTGATACAAATTACACAGCCCTACACAATCAATAAAATTGACATTGCGCTTCATGGCTTAATCAGGGAAATCCTCTGGATGTATTATCACACTTCATGTATCTGTTTTGAAGGCAAGCCATGAAGTATGAGTGTATTCATGAGTCAGCAAAAGGGTGTTGTCAGGTCACTGGTAATAAAGAAAACTAATTAATGCACATGAGTAAAGTCGATGTGAATATTTTGAACTTCACTGTTAAAAAGTTCAAATAACCATTACTAATATAAAATAATATTAACAAAACATAGGGCATAATTATATGAATTAGTACCTGTATATGTCATATCATCTTCTTGAGACTGAGCGGATGTCCTTTTCCTGGAAGGCTTATTTTTTTCCCGAAACCTCACATTAACCGCAGAACTGTGATGACCACACTCATCTACAATCATAAAGCTTTTCGTTTCTACAAGTTTTCCAAAATTTTTATTAAGAAAGTGATGAATAGCTTTTCTGTGTTCCTTATTATCATCATTTTGAAAAGTAAAGGTGGAATTCTTGATTTTACTATCTAGAAATTGAAAGAATTTATCCGATTCTTCTTCTGAAACCAAATGACGCAGTTCCTTATAACAGGGGTCTTCTTTCACAACTATTTCATTCTGGTTCGTAATAGTCATGAGAAATGGAAATCTTTGCCTTATAGCACGGTGAATTATTGCTCTCTGATTCTTGTCTGGAAAGAATCCAAGAGAAAGATGTTGAGGTATATCTGATTTGCAATTTTGACTTTTTAACAACATTGCAAATTGCACAACAGCCTCACTTACTGCATCACCTAAAACAAAGTCTAAATCTAAGACATCTTCAGATGGTAATGCAGTATCATATATCTGAAATGGTTGTAGGTCTGTGTTGGAGATTTCCACATTTTCACCTGGACTTCCTAGATCTTCCAAATGTTGCATCTTTGCCCTTTGCTTGTTGTTGCAATTCTGCATTTCACTGCTTTCTGGAACTTCACTGTGGGAATCTGTAATTGTATCCAGATTGCCATTTAAGCTAATTTCAGTCACCACAAAGTCCTCAAAGTGTTTTTTTATTGATCCAATGAAACCAATATGGTCATTAATACTGGATTTTGAAAAACTGCAACTTGGGCTATATTTTCCTTCATCCATTCTAATTATGCATAGGGAAAAGAATACTGCAAAAAAAAAAGAAAATGTATGTAAAATGTATCAAAATATTCAAAATAGCCATTTACTTCAGTAGCATTATTTAACAATTGTAATAAAATCACATTCCTGAACTGTAAATTCAGCCAAGCACTCTATAAGAAAATACAAATTTTCCAATATACAGTACTTTAAAAGTAATAACTCTGTATTTAAAGAATCTGGTGTGGTTCCTTTTCCAAAAATCACATACTGATAATATGTTGCATGAAATATAAGAGATAAACAATTTCATTGTACATACTTCAAACAGTTTATAACTTTCTTCACAGATAAAGAAAAAGAAATTATAAAAGAAATTAGAATGAATGTAAACAAAGGAGATCATGGTTTACCTACTGTATACGCTGGATATATATGAGAAGGCAACACAAATATGTGACAGCTGCAGACAGAATTAGCTTGCTGAATGCAAGACAATGTAAGGAACAAAATGCTAATATACATCTACAAGCAACTTGCACTTAAAGCTTGATAACCAGACAGGTGTAAAATTGAATGTAGTATAGAAATAAAACAATTAGGTTGCAAGAATCATGAATTATTTATTTGGCAAGCATACTTTATTTAATGCAGCATGGAAATGCAAACCATAATATATTTCAATTGAGGGATTAGAGAGTACAAAGTTAAGAAGCAGCAGAGAACAAAATTCAAAGTTGAGTACAAAAAGTTCACTATTAAAGCTAGTACCACTGCCAGATGAAAAATATAACTCAAACAAGTTGTTTGAGGGATTTCTCTCCTAAAATAAGCAACAATTATCTGAGCAGAATGCAAATTTAACAATAACATTTAAATGAAATAGCACAGAAGAATAAAAAATATTTTCTAGATTAAAAAAGCAAGTACTCAAAGGCCATTTAAGAATCCAATAAATCCAAATTTTTTTAAACACAACTTGATAGAACATTCCATGATCATGGGACATATACCTAAAATACCTCATTGCCAAAATGTTTCAACATTTTACCTTAGCACACAAGCATGATGTTTGATATAACAGATACATATTAACAAAGTAGAACTCACTATCCACCAACGTACTATATACAGAAACAATTAAAAAAAGGGTACAACTGTGAAAGTGTCCTGTCCCACGGAGCAATCTGATTGGTCACTTCGGCGTTGGTGACACAATTGAATGAAGAAGTGTAAGTGTCAGACACATGACTATAACCAGACAGGAGGTGACAAAGATGCCTCAAACTTTATGACCGAGTCTCAACAGGTATGTTGAGAGTTGCCTTCAAACATATAAAGTATAAAAGCAGACAGCAAGGTGCCTTGAAAAGACAGGGTCTGAGAAGCACCCTTTACGTAAATGCGCAGGAGAGATGTGGCACTGGTCAAGAGACGTTCAGACCCACAAGGATACGAGGAAAGGCAGCGAATGTAGACATAGGTTGAGAGATATCAAATATGTCTACATTTATTCAGGTAATGTGGCTAGATTAATAATAAAACTATCAAAAAAGTGGGGGACCACATGAAATTTGCCCTCCAGTCTACATGCCACTGCCAAAAATGTAATAAGAAGTTGCCATCACTGAGAAAGGCTGGGTCATCTGCAAATGAAAGAATGCAGGAAAGGAAACGGTAAGTCAATGCATTCAAATTTCAGTTTATCCAATCATACTTTCAATCTACATTAAATACAGTAATACAGCACACTGAAGGGAAGACTATAGTTGGACTGCTTTCACAAAACCCTACAATTTGACACTGTCAAGTTGTGTTATCAAAACTAATACTGAATCTAATGTACAGCCAAAACAACCAAAAAGATAAAAGAAAAACGTGCCTGGATCTTTACGTGCACGATATAAACTGGAAATAAAAACTTATTATTGGTAGATAGTGGGGAAAGAAATGGATGGATGGATGTTATTAGCACTGGAACTATTATACTTAAAATGTAAAATTTCTAATAAATATATGACAAAAACACAATGAATAATGAATAATAATAATAAGAAGAAGAAATTAGAATGAATGTAAACAAAGGAGATCTCTGATCTGAGCCTCTAATCTGTATAGGTTAAAAAAAATGTACAGGTTTCGTTTAGTGTTTTTTTGAAAATTAATTTTCTAATACCATTTAATTCAGGAGCGAAGTCAATCTGGCCAGTTCATGACTGAAGACGGGCACACGCGCAAACACACACTCACCGGACTAGAGACACAAGTGGGATTCATGCAGATTCTACAAATGCTGGCCTAACTTTCTCAATGTAGGATTACACAGTTTGTAAAAGGCTTAGCGAGGAGAAAAGCAAATATACAGATTGCTTAGGGTATGGCTCGAAAAACGAACATCTCTTTTCAATTTTTCCCATATGAACTAAATTTAAAAAAATGCAACGATAAAGTTCTCAACACCAGACTTTCTCTACATAGCACGAGTGTGCGACAGCATACCTGTACATAGAAGTAAATACTGAATACTTTACAGTCCGAATGAATAACTTAACATTGTACTATATCCTGAAATTGAACAAGACCCCATATAGTAATACTTAGAAATTCCAATATTCATTTGGCTTATAAAGATTCACTTTGCCAAACAAATCTGCCTTACGATTCCAGCGAAACGTGCCATCACGTCACAAAGGGATATAACAAAATGCCAAATACCTTAAATTTAGGAATACTCTAGCTTTGGGCTTTACTGTCACGCTTTTGAACACAACAAAATGTACTTAGGAAGCGTTTCATATTCGGCGTGTCACGTGGCTTGCACACGTGACCAAAAATGACTTTCTTAAAGGGGATGTTTTAAGGAAGTCCTCAGTGATTGTGTAACAGGAATTAACAGAATTACTCAATGGTGACCTGCGTAAATGTGTTAAGGTGTGGATAGTTTTGGGACTTTAAAAGCTAGTAATTCATGTAGCATCGTAACAAAAGTGTAAAGGTAAGCGATTAATTATGTATTTTTAAAACCCAACCTGAAATGATTAAAAATGTTAATCTTAAGTTGTGGAACTCAAAACTCCTGTTTTCTTCGTGATCTTGGCATTCTGTACTTGTGTTAGGGTGGAAACTGTTTTAAACAGCGTCCCACTCAGGGTTGGTTTCTGCCTCGCATCCGGATTGGCTATGACGTTTTCGTGATTAGCCTCTTTTGAAAATGGGTGGGTCGGGTATTCATCTTAGAACACAGGCCCCGTGATTGTTAGTATGACGATTGAAGAGCATCATTCAGCTACTGAAAAATAGGCATCCACATTTTTATTGTAATTTATTCATATTACAGATACAAAATGTATGGATTGCGCATCCTAACACTATGTCCTACTATTAAATGTCATTTTATTAAGATCAGTATGGAAGATCTGCCAGACATTTTTAGAATCCAAGTAGTTATTGTTTTAACTTTCTTGATTTAACAACTGTGCATACCAAATCTCATCCATCGGTTTCTTTTTTGGCTGACACATACTTATACAATACCTACAAATACTGGCATTTGTCGATTGTTAAAGCAAACAAGATCAATACTATCGTTCACTAATTATTACACTAATAATAAAAATACAAGAGTAGCAACAGTGATTTCATGATAAAATGTTTTCTTTTTTCAACTTCCTCAACTGTCAGACCGCTCTTTAATAAACTTATTGCAGCTGTATAGGGTGGTCCAGATCTAATTATGCAATTTTCATTACACTATAACTTATTAAGTTTATTACATAGAAAATCACCCGAAAACTCACGGACTATCAAGAAGTGTGCGAACTGACGACATGAAGAATCGTCTTCGCGCCGAACTGGAATCGTCCCCGCATAAATCAATGTCATCCAGACGATCTGGATCTGCATAATTAGATCTGGAGCACCCTGTCAGTAACCAAGATATTGCTGAAGATGGCAGTAAAAACCCAATTCTGTTTGGGGATATTTCAATTCTCTCCTTATCCATGTTCATTATTTCATTTGCAGGAGCATGACAACACCCGTTTCTCATTTTAATTAGGCAATGCCACTTTACTAATTCATGGTCCGTAATAATAATGATAATGATAATAATGTGTGGTGGAAGCTAAGGAGACCTCATTGCAGATTTATTTTACTAAATCATGTAAATTCTTTCCGTAAGAGTTCAGTAAATCCATTTGTTTTATGTTCATTTCAACGAATCGGGATCACATCCCAACCTGGCAGCCCAGAGCATATGGCAGGAACCTACACTGAATAGGACACTAGTCCATCAGAATACATTCACTGTCACTCAATTCTAGACAACAGATTTGTTAACAGAATTTCAAAATAGTCTGGTAAGCGTTAGAAAACAATCTGAAGGTAAAACGTTAGTCAAGTGTGCAAGTTCCACAGATGCAGTGCTGGTACTGGAACCTAGTCTCCATGTGTTGTGACATAGCAGTGTTAACTAGTTCACCACCATGATGATCTTAGTGTTTTTCAGAAGTTCACAAATTTAAAATAAAAAAGGATCAAAACATTGCTGTAATTTAGTAATCAAAACTATTAGAAATGGTAAGGAAATGTAAAGAATAAGCAAACAGAAAAGATCTTAATGATAAGCTGGCTGAACTTGTTGGATGGTCAGTTCTCTTACTGGATTGTGTTGCATTTACTCCTTGTGCTTCAGTTTATGTGGAATAGAAACTGACTGAAACATAGTTTTTCATCTTTTGCAGAAAGCACATCCTAAGTAATTTAATAAACAGGAGAAAACTGGCAACAATACAGTCCATGTTTAAGTTTTAAGTAAAATTAAATGCTGGACAGCCACAGAGAAATGATTTATAGTACACTCAAAAATATATATCCAATCCAATATTGGTTCTGCTGGCATAAGCTTTGGGTGTCCACAACACTACATTTGGTTTAAACAAATGAAAAAGATAGATGGATTGAAAACATCTATTATTGTTGCTTTTTGTTTGTGAAAAAAGACAAGCTTTTTGTTCTAATGTGCAGTTTATTTTAGAATCTGACCAGCAACTGCATTTAAAATTTATATAGTTATATTTTTTTATTGTACTAGAAAAATGTTTCTTTTTTCCCTTTACCTTTACAGTGTTACTCAAAACTTGTATTGCAATCATGTTGCTCCATCAATGACCAGGATATTCAATGCTAAAGAAATCCACACAGCAGCATGCAGGCATTATTGACTGTCCGGTCTTGGATTAGAACCAGATAAAGCATAATAATAATAATAATGATGCATGAATACATCAATAAATAATAAAATGTCTCTATTAAAAACAATTACTGCATCTTTAATGCTTTGGTCGTAATAGTGATCATCAGTGAACTTATTTTCTTGCCTGCATGTCCAGCTTAGGGTTGTGAGGGCCTGCAGCCTATATTGGCAAGATCTGAATGAAAGATGGAAAACCAGCCTGAATGCAACACCAGTCCATCACAGGGCACACTCATAAATGCATCCTCTTTTATATGGCCAATATAAAGATAACACTTAACCGAATACATGTATTTGCTTTAACAGGAATGCTAGAAAGCCCAGAAAACTTACAGAGTAAGGGTCTGGGTTGGCACTGTGAGCTGTTAGTTTACAGAAGTAACCTCTAAATATCCATCCAACCCGCTATATCCTAACTACAGGGTCACGGGGGTCTGCTGGAGCCAATTCCAGCGAACACAAGGCACAAGGCAAGAAACAATCCCCAGGCAGGGCGCCAGCCCACCGCAGGGCATGCGCACTAACACACGCCCACACACCAAGCACACACAAGGGACAATTTAGAATCGCCAAGGCACCTAACCTGCATGTCTTTGGACAACCGGAGGAAACCCACGTAGACACGGGTAGAACATGCAAACTCCATGCAGTGAGGACCTGGGAAGCGAACTCAGGTCTCCTAACTGTGAGGCAGCAACACTACCCACTGCGCCACTGTGCCGCCCACCTCTAAATATGAGGAGAAAAAATAGAAACTATACAACAGTAGTCTATAACCCTTGATGTACGTTGATGATTGTAATATGGTATCTATACTAATAAAAGGCCAAGCCCTCACTCACTCACTCATCACTAATTCTCCAACTTCCCATGTAGGTAGAAGGCTGAAATTTGGCAGGCTCATTCCTTACAGCTTACTTACAAAAGTTGGGCAGGTCGAAATTCTACGCGTAATGGTCATAACTGGAACCTATTTTTCTCCATATACTGTAATGGACTTTAGCTCAATGGCCATAGGGGGCAGAGCTGCGTCTCACATCATCACGCCTCCCACGTAATCATGTGAACTACGTACGTAGAAAAGAAGGAAGAGCTCCCAAAGAGCGCTGAAGAAAAAAGCCAAATTCTTTATTCGTGAGATACAAGTTTAATGAGAAGACACAAGGTATAAATGAGACTTTGGATCACTTTGTAACGGAGTTAAATTTTAAGTGCCGGGTCTTAGCTAACATTAAATAAAGCCGTGGACATCGCAACATCACACAAGAGTGCAGCTCACGTGAACTGACTGAACGCAGTACGAGTGATCACTTCATGCATCAAACCTGTTCAAAAAACGCATTACACAATTGACAAGGTAGGAAAAGAATATGCTCCGAGCTGAGCTCCACAGCTAACGTGGTCTTGCGGAAGCAACTTCGTCATGCTGCCACCAAATACTCACAGAAAAATCCACAAGTTAATACACACCCTGTCTCTAGAGTTTCTCCACACTCAATGTATTCCTTGCATCCCCGTTACACCCTCTGATCTCCCATTTCAACTCAGATGCCTCCAATTTCCAGTAAGGCTCTGCTGCGCGATGAAAAGTAATAAGTCTCAGGGACAGACCCTACAAAAGGTTGCCATTGATTTCAGGCAAGATTGCTTTTCTCCTGGACAACTATACGTTGCATTTTTAAGAGTGAGCTCACGCAGCTTCGTCATATTACAACCAGAGTGCTGAACTGACAACGTGATATATAAAGAGAACTATAATAATCGTAATAAACGGAACAATAAAACAGCTGAGAACCCGTGGATTAAATAAAAAGGCAGCTTCCTTGGCAAAGCAAGGACAAAGGATGGCTTTATATGTCGTTCGTTTATAAAACAGCGGAGAAGCTGTGTAAAGGCTGCTTCACAAAAAACCAGCGGAGCGCCTTTATATGAGCAGGCAGTCAGCTAAAGAAGGTAATCAATAAATATCTATAATCGTAATAAACGAACAAAAAATAGCGTACAAGCCACGGATTAAATAAAGGAAATGGGTACCTGAACAGTAAAGTAAGTCTCGCATAGCTACACAATAACTATAACAATCGTAATAAACAAACAATAAAACAAATACAGAACTGCGAAGCAAGGAGAAACGACGTCCTTATATGGCGTTCATTTATAAGGTAGCGGAGAAGCTGTGTGAAGGCAGCTACACAAAGAAAACAGCAGAGTGCCACACTCTGAATGTATTCCTCGCATCACCGTTATACCCTCTGATCTCCCATTTCAATTGAAATGCCTCAAATTTCCAGTAAGGCTCTGCTTCGCAATGACAATTAATAAGTCTCAGGGGCAGACCCTACAAAAGGTTGCCATTGATTTGAGGCAACATTGCTTTTCTCCTGGACAACTATACATTGCATTCTCAAAAGTAATCTCAGTGCACAGTTTGGTCATATTACAACTGGAGTGCTGAACTGACAATGTGCTATACAAAGAGATCCTTAACAGATAGTTATTGGTATATTTTCCCTCAGTTTAAAAAGGTTTTCTTTTCTTCTTAATAAAAATTTAAAAGCAGTTCTTTGTCACTGCGAAGCACAAGGATTTTGCTATATACTGTATATATATATATATATATATATATATATATATATATATATATATATATGTATGTGTATATATATGTAGATATGTATATTGTGAACGCTGGCCCGGACACAGACAGAAAGACATGTTGTTCATCACCACACACTGTTTATTTACACTACTATTTACAATATTACCGTGCTCACAAAACCCCAGTGCCTCTTGCATCGATTACCCAAAGTCCAGGGCTCACAGTCTCTGTGCCTTTCTTTCCTGGCCGCCTCCAGTCCTCTCTCCAGCTCTGTCCACTTCCACCCGACATCCACTGCTCACTGAAGGGAGGCGGCCCCTTATATATGATTCCCGGACGAGCACCAGGTGTTCCCGGCATTCTTCCCTTGGCCACGTCCCAGCGTGGCGGAAGAGCAAGCTGTCCTCCCGGCAGCTCTCCGGGGGTCCTCCAAAGTCTTCTCCCCAGCACTTCCTGGTGTGGCGGAAGTGCTGGGCTCTCAGGATATCCAGGCACCAGGGCGCCGCCTGGCGGTGGCCATGGGTCCCTACAGGGCTGGGCTTCCAAGCCCTTAACCCGAGGCCCCCAACATAACCAGGACGGACGCCCCCTCCGATCCTCCTGGGCGTCCCGGCTGGGGACCACAATATATATGTGGATATATATATATGTGGATATGTATATATACACTCACCTAAAGGATTATTAGGAACACCATACTAATACGGTGTTTGACCCCCTTTCGCCTTCAGAACTGCCTTAATTCTATGTGGCATTGATTCAACAAGGTGCTGAAAGCATTCTTTAGAAATGTTGGCCCATATTGATAGGATAGCATCTTGCAGTTGATGGAGATTTGTGCGATGCACATCCAGGGCACGAAGCTCCCGTTCCACCACATCCCAAAGATGCTCTATTGGGTTGAGATCTGGTTACTGTGGGGGCCATTTTAGTACAGTGAACTCATTGTCATTTTCAAGAAACCAATTTGAAATGATTCGAGCTTTGTGACATGGTGCATTATCCTGCTGGAAGTAGCCATCAGAGGATGGGTACATGGTGGTCATGAAGGGATGGACATGGTCAGAAACAATCCTCAGGTAGCCTGTGGCATTTAAACGATGCCCAATTGGCACTATGGGGCCTAAAGTGTGCCAAGAAAACATCCCGCACACCATTACACCACCACCACCAGCCTGCACAGTGGTAACAAGGCATGATGGATCCATGTTTATACATTCAAGTTTTGACTTTATATATTCCAGCGCTGACTTTATATATTCAAGTTTTGACTTTATATATTCAGAAAAAAGTTTTGACTTTATGTATACCGACGCTAACTTTATATATTCAAGTTTTGACTTTATATATTCCGACAGTGACTTTATATATTCAAGTTTTGACTTTATATATTCTGACGCCGACTTTATATATTCACAAAATCAATGTACTGTATTTGCCTGTTTGGCACCCCATAGTATATGTGTTGTGAACTTTGACCCGGACAACATAGTTTCACCCAACACACCGTTTATTTACAATATTTACAAATTTAACATGCACAAACCCCAGTGCCTCTTGCACCAATTCCCCCAATGTCCAGGCCACACAGCCCTGTGCCTCTTTTCCTCCTGGCCGCCTCCAGTCCTCACTCCAGCTCCGTCCTCTTCCACCCGACTTCCACTCATGACTGGAGGGAAGCGGCCCGTTTTATAGGAACCTGGATGGGCTCCAGCTGCTTCCCGGCAATCTCCCGCGGACACACCCCGTGTGGTGGAAGTGCCGGCTGCGCACCTGGAAGCCGTCCGGGTGTCCCCTATCGTCTTCCCCCCGGCAATTCCTGGTGTGGCGGAAGTACTGGGCTCCTGGGATAATAAGGCACTGGGGCGCCGCCTGGCAGTGGCTACGGGCCCCTACAGGGCTGGGGTTCCAAGCCCTCTACCCGAGGCCTCCAGCATAACCAGGACGGATGCCCCCTCGCGGTCTGGAGGAGGCACAAGCCCTCCTCTGGTCCTCCTGGGCGTACCGGCATCGGGGCGCCGCCTGGCGGTGGCCACGGGTCCCTACAGGGCTGGGCTTCCATGCCCTTTACCCGAGGCCCCCAACATAACCAGGACGGATGCCCCCTCGCGGTCTGGAGGAGGCACAAGCCCTCCTCTCGTCCTCCTGGGCGTCCCGGCCAGGGACCACAGTGTGTGTGTGTATATATGTACACATTTATGTGTATATACAGTGGTGTGAAAAACTATTTGCCCCCTTCCTGATTTCTTATTCTTTTGCATGTTTGTCAAACAAAATGTTTCTGATCATCAAACACATTTAACCATTAGTCAAATATAACACAAGTAAACACAAAATGCAGTTTTTAAATGATGGTTTTATTATTTAGGAGAAAAAATCCAAACCTACATGGCCCTGTGTGAAAAAGTAATTGCCCCCTGAACCTAATAACTGGTTGGGCCACCCTTAGCAGCAATAACTGCAATCAAGCGTTTGCGATAACTTGCAATGAGTCTTTTACAGCGCTCTGGAGGAATTTTGGCCCACTCATCTTTGCAGAATTGTTGTAATTCAGCTTTATTTGAGGGTTTTCTAGCATGAACCGCCTTTTTAAGGTCATGCCATAACATCTCAATTGGATTCAGGTCAGGATTTTGACAAGGCCACTCCAAAGTCTTCATTTTGTTTTTCTTCAGCCATTCAGAGGTGGATTTGCTGGTGTGTTTTGGGTCATTGTCCTGTTGCAGCACCCAAGATCACTTCAGCTTGAGTTGACGAACAGATGGCCGGACATTCTCCTTCAGGATTTTTTGGTAGACAGTAGAATTCATGGTTCCATCTATCACAGCAAGCCTTCCACGTCCTGAAGCAGCAAAACAACCCCAGACCATCACACTACCACCACCATATTTTACTGTTGGTATGATGTTCTTTTTCTGAAATGCTGTGTTCCTTTTACGCCAGATGTAACGGACATTTGCCTTCCAAAAAGTTAAACGTTTGTCTCATCAGTCCACAAGGTATTTTCCCAAAAGTCTTGGCAATCATTGAGATGTTTCTTAGCAAAATTGAGACGAGCCCTAATGTTCTTTTTGCTTAACAGTGGTTTGCGTCTTGGAAATCTGCCATGCAGGCCGTTTTGCCCAGTCTCTTTCTTATGGTGGAGTCGTGAACACTGACCTTAATTGAGGCAAGTGAGGCCTGCAGTTCTTTAGACGTTGTCCTGGGGTCTTTGTGACCTCTCGGATGAGTCGTCTCTGCGCTCTTGGGGTAATTTTGGTCGGCCGCCACTCCTGGGAAGGTTCACCACTGTTCCATGTTTTGCCATTTGTGGATAATGGCTCTCACTGTGGTTCGCTGGAGTCCCAAAGCTTTAGAAATGGCTTTATAACCTTTACCAGACTGACAGATCTCAATTACTTCTGTTCTCATTTGTTCCTGAATTTCTTTGGATCGTGGCATGATTTCTAGCTTTTGAGGTGCTTTTGGTCTACTTCTCTGTGTCAGGCAGCTCCTATTTAAGTGATTTCTGATTGAAACAGGTGTGGCAGTAATCAGGCCTGGGGGTGGCTATGGAAATTGAACTCGGGTGTGATACACCACAGTTAGGTTATTTTTTAACAAGGGGGCAATTACTTTTTCACACAGGGCCATGTAGGTTTGGATTTTTTCTCCCTAAATAATAAAAACATTATTTAAAACTGCATTTTGTGTTTACTTGTGTTATATTTGACTAAAGGTTAAATGTGTTTGATGATCAGAAACATTTTGTGTGACAAACATGCAAAAGAATAAGAAATCAGGAAGGGAGCAAATAGTTTTTCACACCACTGTATATATATATATATATATATATATATATATATATATATATATATATATGCCAGCAACACTCATGACAATGACAAAACAATTACATTGTCAATCATGTTACGTTATTATTAAAATGTTTCCTTTTCTTTTACTTCTCGCTGCCAATCGTGAGTATTTTGCTATATATATATATATATATATATATATATATATATATATATATATATATATATATATATATATATATATATATATATATATATATATATATATATATATATATATATATATATATGAGAACAACACTCATATCAATGACAAAACAATTACATTAACAATCATGTTCCGTTATTTTTTAAATTTTTCCTTTTCTTTTTCATAACTTCTTTAACACACTACTTCTCTGCTGCGAAGCGCGGGTATTCTGCTATTTCTTAAATAAAATTAAAAAAAAAATCTTATGCCTCTTTCTCTGTTTATAGCCTTCTGAGTTAAATTTCAATGGTAACCTTTTTTCAGAGGCTAACAATAATAATAATAATAATAATAGTAATAATAATTTCCTTCAATTAAAATCCAACCATTCAAGTCCGTGCCTTGGAATGGCAAGGAAAAGTGCATAAAGAAAACATTCATTCAAGCTTAGTTTGCTATACTCTGATCTTCTCTGATGCACACTGGTCCAAGACAGAAACCTGGCATCTCTTCTTGGATATAGTTCATCAATGTTTGGGGTCAGGCTCTGAGCTGAGGAAATCCTCAGGTTTGAGTGAAGGTCTCCATCAGTGAGACGACTCCGGTGTGATTTTTTGTTCAGCTTCATTAAGGACAATAGTTGCTAACACAGATATGTGCTGCCGAACATAGAGAGCATTTGAACAGCTTGGGTACGGAGCTGGTGCATTGTGTCAGGGATGTAACGTGGAAACTGTGCTGCACCCACAGCGTCATAGTTTGACTTCAGTGTGTCACTACACTGGAGTTCAATCAGCTCCATTTGGAGGTTAGTTGGTGAGCTTTCCACGTCAACTGCAAATGGATTACTAAGCAGTTCAAACCTACATTTCTGGGCATCAAAGTCGGCAAATCACTGGGTAAACTCGGTGCTGAGTAAGCTGAGTTTTTTAGCACACTGTGCACTTGGGAACACGGCGGTAGAGATCTGCCTTTTTATGGTTTGCCAGCAAGGAAAATGGCCCAGGTTTCCTTGCAGTATCTGAGTCTCCCACAGGCACAATTTTGTTTTAAAAGCCCTCACTGCAGCGTACATGTCTCTGCTGACATGGCCCAGTCCCTGAAGCTGTAGGTTCAGCATATCGAGATGGCTCATGACGTCACATTGAAATTCCAGCTCAGACAGAAAGTCTTCATCTCAGAGCATTGCTGTGTCTTTCCGTTTGCTTTCTAGAAACTGACAAATTTTGTCACTCAGCTCAAAACATCTGTTCAGTACTTTTCCTCTGCTTAACCATCTCATCTCTATGTGATACGGCACGACTGCATATTCCAAATAACACTCCTCCAGAAAAGACTTGAATTGGTGGCGATTCAAACCTTTAGCTCTTATAAAGTTAACTACTCGTGTTATGGTGCTCATAACATGTTCCATCTTCAGGGCTTTGCCACACAACAATTCCTGATGTATGATAAAGTGATAAACAGTTAACTCACCTGCACAGTTCTCCCCCTGCATCCTGGCCACCAATCCACTCTTTTGACTGCACATTGCAAGCGCACCCTCTGTCATTAGTCCCACAAGTTTATCCCAAGGTATCCTCATTTGAGTTACACATTTGGAAACCTCTTCAAATATTTCTTTTGCTGCATTGATTGTAATCCCAAAAGTTCCTCCGTAATGGACAGATTTGAGTCCACTCCATGGATGAAGACTGACAGCTGGGCAGTATCAGATGTGTCGCCGCTGTCATCCATAGCAAGGGAGAATGCAATGAAATCTTTTCCCTTTTCCATCAGCTGTTCATGTAGATTTGTGGCAAGATCACATGCACGATCAGGTACTGTGTTTCTGCTAAGGGTTACATTTAAAAATGCTTGAGTTTTATCTGGGTACATGATGTCGCAAACTTTGATCATGCACTTTTTGACAAACACTCCCTCATTAAAGGGCCGGACTGATTTTGCAATCTCTGCTGCTACAATAAAACTAGCCTTTACAGCAGCCTCACTTTGTGAAATGGCGTTTGTGAACATGGTCTGTTTTGAAACCAAACTTCTTTTCATCTTCTCTACTTTCTGGCGCTATAGCACTATGTCCATGTCCTTGTACTTGTCGTGGTTTTTCGCTTCATAGTGTCTTCTTATGTTATATTCTTTGGTTACAGCTACATTGGCTCCACACACAAGACAAACAGGTCAGTCCTTTACATTTGTGAACAGATATTCTGCTTCCCACTTTTCTAGAAAGGTTCTGTTTTCCGCTTTTCATTTTGCCATTTTTGGGAGAGGTGGCCCGATGTGACTGGTGGCATGAGGTCGCTAATGAATGTCAACAGAGGAGGGGGCGCTTGTGGGTCCTGATTGACATACCAGCGCACCAGCAGAGCATTCTGGGATTTGTAGTATTAATGGTGAATGCGCTGTCTACCAGCGGGCCAGCTCTAGTAGATACAATGGAACCTCGGGTCATGACCGTAATTCGCTCCAAAACTCTGGTCGCAACCTGATTTGGTCGTGTCCCATAGGATTGTATGCAAACACACTTAATCCATTCCGGACCGTACGAGCTGTATGTAAATATATTTTTTTTAAGATTTTTAAGCATAAAAATAGTTAGTAATTATACTGTAGAATGCATAGTGTAATAGTAAACTAAATGTAAAAATATTGAATAACACTGAGAAAACCTAGAACAGAGAAATCTAACCTTGCTGTCTCTTTAAAAACAAGCCCGGTGCATTCTTTAACTGCTTTCTCGCACTCTCTCTCTCTCGCACTTGCTCGCTCTCTCGCTGCACAGGGAAAGACTAAACACATGCGGAAATCATTGGCGTGTACGAATGGAAGGGAAACTGGCTTGTTCATCACCCAAATGTGTGGTCGTGAACAGATGCAAAGTTTTGGTGGACTTTTTGCTCATAACCCGATTTG
Organism: Polypterus senegalus; assembly: GCF_016835505.1. Classification (NCBI taxonomy): domain Eukaryota; kingdom Metazoa; phylum Chordata; class Cladistia; order Polypteriformes; family Polypteridae; genus Polypterus; species Polypterus senegalus. Next base: position 26,490,220 of record NC_053161.1, on the reverse strand, counting down.
TACGTGTTCTGAGACGTTCATGACTTGAGGTTCCACTGTATTTGGTATTTTCTTGCGGGCCAAATATAATTACACTGTGGGCCAGATTTGTAAGGTTTTTGACTCTAAACTGTCCATTTAAGGTTCCATCACAACATCTCAAGGTGGTTCAAGTTAGGACTTTGACTATGCCACACCAAAACCTTAATTGTTTTTTTTTCTTTTCAGCCATTCAGAGGTGAACTTGCTGTTGTGTTTCAATTCATTGCCCTACTGCATAACCCATTTGTGCTTGAGCTTCAGATTGATGCTTGCTTCAATTACAGGCAAGTTGCCTGGGCTCTGCAGAAGCAGCGCATCCCCACTTCATCACATTATATTGATTGGGTGCATCACTGTTTCCATGTGGACATTATGTTCTTATTGTGGAAAGTTGTATTAGCTCTATGCTAGATTAATGGGACCCATGTCTTGCAAAAAGTTCCACTTTTGACTCCTCAGTCCGCAGAACATTATATCAAAGGTTCTGTCAGTAACCAAGGTGTTTTTGACAAATGCTGGACAAGTCTTTATTTTCCTTTTGTTTAGTATTTTTTTTGCCTTGCAACTCTCACATGAATACCAATTTTACCCAGCATCTTTCTAATGGTGGAATTGTAAATGCTGACATTAACTTAGCTGAGAGAGGCCTGCAGTACTTTAGATGTTCTTGTGGGTTCTTCTGTGATATCCTAGATGAGTTTTCTATACACTTACAGAGTAATTTTGCTAGGCTGGCCACTTCTGGGCAGATTTACCATGGTTTCATGTTTTCTCCACTGACAAGGTAGTCTTCTGAGAAGTTCTGCCTGTGCCACGCGCCAGTCCAGGTAAGATTGAGGAGATTAGAAGGCTTAACATGTGGCTCAAATCTTGGTGCAGGGTAGAAGGGTATAGGTTTATGGGGCATTGGGACTTCTTTTGGAACAGATGGGACCTGTTCCGCCATGACGGGTTACATCGGAACCGGAGGGGCACCAATGTATTGGGGAGGCGTATGTGTAGGCTAGTCGAGGATTGTTTAAACCAGGGAATGGGGGGGCAGGGAGTTTAGGACAGGCCAGATTTAGATCTATACATGGAAGAACAAACAATGGTATAGAAATAAAAATGCATAATAATGTAATTTTAAGCAAATACGTAAATGTAGAAGGACTAACACATTAAAAATAGCTTGCCTTAATGCTAGAAGTATCAAAAATAAGTTAAGTGAGTTGGAGTTGTGTGTAGCAGAGCATAATTATGATATTATAGCAATAACGGAAACCTGGCTAAATAACAAAGATGGGGATGAGTGTAACATAGAGGGATACACATTTTTTAGGAAGGATAGACAGAACAGAAAAGGAGGTGGGGTTGCTGTTTATGCCAAACAGGGTTTAAATGTAAGTCATCTTCAGTTGGATGATGAGCCCCATCTTAGTGAGGACATGTGGCTTCGCCTGGAAAATATTAGGGAAAGAGGTCTTATTTTAGGAGTGTGTCATAGACCACCCAATTCAGACAGTAATTTCAACACACATCTTTTAGTAATATCAAAAGGCAAGTTTACAGGGGATATTATAGTCATGGGGACTTTAATTATCCAAATATTAACTGGGATAACCTTACAGATGGAGGAGCACAAGAGCAGGAGTTTTAGAAGTAATCAGCGACTGTTTTTCAACACAGCATGTTAAAGCACCAACAAGGGGTGAAGCCTGTCTGGATTTAGTATTCTGTAATAATCAGGATAGAATTGAGGGTGTAGAGGTGATTGAACCACTAGGGTCAAGTGACCATAATGTAATACAATTCTCAGTATTTTGTAAGAGTACAGATGCAAAGACTAAAATTGTTAAGTTGAACTTTAGTAGGGCTAATTTTGAGCAGATGCACAAAGTCTAAGTAGGATAGACTGGGATAAGCTTTTAAATGTGGAGACAGTCGAGGAGCAGTGGAACAGGTTTAAAATGTTTTACATGTAATGCAGGACAGATACATACCTAAATTTGGAAGTAATAGGAAACTAAAAAACTCCATATGGATTAATAAAGATTTAAAAAGAAGTTGCAAAGGAAAAACTGCTGTATAAGGCATATAAGACTAATGACTGCAAAGAGAATCGTAGCGTATGAGAACATGAGGGCAACCATTAAGAAGGATATCAGAGAGGCTAAAAGACAGTTGGAGAGGAATATAGCAGATAAGGCGAAAGAAGACCCCAAGAGATTCTTTCAGTATTTTAGTAGTAAAAGAACAGTTAAGGAGGAGGTCAAGTTCATCAGGAATAGTAAAGGGAATTAAAAGATACAGACAATGAAATAGCAGATGCCCTAAACTTACATTTTTCTGAGGTGTTTACAAGTGAGCAAGTGGATAACCTCCAGAGGTAAACAACTACTAAGGAGGTACTGAGGGATTTGGAAATTGTAGAGGGAGAAGTGCTGCTCAGATTAAATAAGATGAAATCAAACAAATCACCAGGCCCAGATAATATTTATCCTCGTGTTCTTAAGGAGGCTAGTGAGTACATATATAAACCCTTGACACATATTTTTAGGAAGTCACTGTGCACTGGAGAGATTCCAAAGGACTGGAAAATGGCAAATATCATCCCATTATATAAAAAGGGTGACAGGGCAGATCCAAGCAACTATAGGCCAGTAAGCTTAACAAGCATCACAGGAAAATTAATGGAAGGAATTATTAAGGATAAGATTGAGCAACACATGGCAAGGACAGGAGTTATTCTGAACAGTCAGCATGGGTTCAGAAGAGGGAGGTCGTGTTTTACTAACATGTTGGAATTCTATGAGGAGGCAACAAAAGGATACGATCAAAGTGGAGCTTATGATATTATTTATCTGTATTTTCAGAAAGCATTTGACAAGGTGCCACATGAGAGGTTGGGCATCAAGTTAAAAGAAGTCCAGGGTGATGTTTTTAGACGGGTGCAGAATTGGCTCAGACACAGGAAGCAGAGGGTGATGGTGCGAGGAACCTCATCAGAACTGGCCAATGTTAAGAGTGGTGTTCCACAGGGGTCAGTGCTAGGGCGCTGCTATTTTTAATATATATAAATGATTTAGATAGGAATATAAGTAACAAGCTGGTTAAGTTTGCAGATGATACCAAGATAGGTGGATTAGCAGATAATTTGGAATCCGTTATATCATTACAGAAGGACTTGGATAGCATACAGGCTTGGGCAGATTTGTGGCAGATGAAATTTAATGTCAGTAAATGTAAAGTATTACACATAGGAAGTAAAAATATTAGGTTTGAATACACAATGGGCGGTCGGAAAATCGAGAGTACACCTTATGAGAAGGATTTAGGAGTCATAGTGGACTCTAAGCTATCAACTTCCAAACAGTGTTCAGAAGCCATTAAGAAGGCTAACAGAATGTTAGGTTATATAGCACGATCTGTGGAGTACAAGTCCAAGGAGGTTATGCTCAACCTTTATAATGCACTGGTGAGGCCTCATCTTGAGTACTGTGTGCAGTTTTGGTCTCCAGGCTACAAAAAGGACATAGCAGCCCTAGAAAAAGTCCAGAGAAGAGCGACTAGGCTGATTCCAGGACTACAGGGGTTGAATTATGAGGAAAGATTAAAAGAGCTGAGCCTTTACAGTTTAAGCAAAAGAAGATTAAGAGGTGACATGATTGAAGTGTTTAAAATTATAAAGGGAATTAGTACAGTGGATCGAGACTTGGATTTTAAAATGAGTTCATCAAGAACACAGGGACACATTTGGAAACTTGTTAAGGGTAAATTTCGCACAAACATTAGGAAGTTTTTCTTTACACAAACAACGATAGACACTTGGAATAAGCTACCAAGTAGTGTGGTAGACAGTAAGACGTTAGGGACTTTCAAAACTCGACTTGATGTTTTCTTGGAGGAAATAAGTGGATAGGACTGGCGAGCTTTGTTGGGCTGAATGGCCTGTTCTCATCTAGAGTGTTCTAATGTTCTAATTTGGAGTTAATCTCTCTTACAGTGGTTCACTGAAGTCCCAGGGTTGTAGAGATTTCTTAGTATCTGTTCCCTGACAGTGATATTTAAGTATCTCTCTTTCTAAGTCTTCTGGAATCTCTTTTGATTGTGGCATGATATGCAGTTTGTTTAAACCTTTTAGCCAGCCTAACATTGCTGGAAAAAGTTCAATTTAAATGAAGTTTTTCTTAAATAGGGCTGGCAGCAGTCAAGCTTGGGTGTAACTAGTCTAATTTAACCAAGTATTTAATTTTGGTTCATTGGTTGACTGAGTAACTATGGGGGCAGTTACTTTTTGACATGGGTAGTATAGATGTTGGTGAACTTTTTTCCTTCAGTAATTCAAGTTATCATTTAAAAACTGTGTATTGTGTTTATTAATGTTGTCTTTTGTAATTTACTAAATTTGTCTAGACATCAGAGTCAATTAAGTGTTATGAATAAGGAAAATTAATGATACCAGGAAGTGGCAAATACTTTTTCATTACACTGCCTATGTTATGTAGCATTATCTATAATTACTGTAGGTCCTTTGTACTTTCTTTTCATAATGTGTGCTTGGATGGATTTTAGCTTTTTATGCTCTGTTATCTCATCACATGTTTAGCCTTCAGGTTTTTGGATTCTCTTATTCTGTAGTTATTTTATTCCTTAATGCAGTATTTGTGTCTTTGTAGCTGATGGTGTGGCTTTGTGTGGCTATTTCTTAAAAAAAGCAATAAATATTGACAATAGCATCATCTGTTGCTAGTTTTTTTTTTTTTGTTATTTTTTTAGGAGAATGAGCAAGCCAACAACACCATCTACTTATGTCAGGTGTTTAAAACCTGGCATGTTTCGGAAACTGGCTGATTTCTTGGACCCTCAGGATGCCTGGAAGAAAATTGCAGTGGATATTAAAAAAGCAACAGGAGAACCTCGATATAACCAATTTCACATCCGGTGAGTTTTGACAAAGGCTTAATTACTACATTTACCTTCTTTAGCTCCTTTCTGATATATTTTTGTTTTGTTGATTCCTACAACAAATTGTATTTTCAACAGAAAATGTCCACAGTGTATCGGATTTACATTTAATTTTGAAGGCTTGGAAATGTACTTTGCTGAAATTCGATGTTTAATTTGAAATCGTAACAAACTAATGAATTTGTTGTGTCCGCTAGTCTGCCTAATCTAAGGTAGGCTGGAGAATACTGTGACAGAAATTGGTGTCAGTTTAATACAGGGTATACCCACCAACTCTCACACACATGAGGTTAATATAAGACACTAATCTAGGACAAAATTCTTAGGGATGTGAGAGGAAGACAGGACTACCTAGTGAAAAACCCATTTGGGTTCAGCGAGAATATGTCTTATGCTGCGTTCATAAGGCTCTTTTGCTTGGTATATTTTTATTTTGTCTGTCTGTGTTGACCTTTAATAGTAAATATTTTATGATTTAAATATTTTTCTCACTTTGCATTTTATTACTTGATAATAGCTGTGGTGGGTTTATAGCATTTCTTATCACACTGTGTCTTTTATTTATATTTCAGGAGGTTTGAAGGATTGCTAGCAATGGGAAAAAGTCCTACAATTGAACTTCTTCATGACTGGGGAACAACAAATTGTACAGTCAGCGAGCTTGTTGATATTTTATTAAATAACCACTTTATTGCACCAGCTAACCTTTTAATTCCAGGTACAGTAATGAATTCTATATACATAAAAGAGTAGTGAAACAAAATGTCTGTACATATGAAGTTCAAGTTTAAGATTATTGTCGTGTGTACACAGATCAAATACATTCTTACTTCAATGTCTTCCACAGACTAGTGACAGTAATGCAACACCTATAACATACAAAAAAATAAATGCTACATCATACACCGCATACATCATATATACATACAATATATGCAATAATTAACAATCATGCATTTGGCATTGCATGACCTATAAGCATCTCTATAACCTGTCTCTGAATCTGAAGTGTGAATGTCTGTGGTTATATACTATTTGCCATAACAGAGGAGGGAGAAAAGCGATAAGGCAGGCATAATCCTAAAATAGATATATCAAGTATGATATTCCTTTTTCTAAGAGTGCAGAAAATGGTAAAGCTAGTTCCAGAACATTTCCTGATTTCTCAGTCAATTTATGAAATGTAACAGTAATGAAAATTTAGACAGTATATTAAGACATCAATTATTAGTCCTGTTTTTTAAATAACTGACATTTCAAAGCATCTTACAAAACTATGTAAAAGTAAAGTATATATGTTATCTCTTAAAACATTTCTTTAAACACAAAAGATCTTTGAAGTAATGTTTTCGGCAAAGGTCATGTTAATGACATCTGTCTTTATGGTCACAGGTGAAACAATGCTATTTTAGTAGGTACCAAAGAAAGGGTAAGTCTTAGGCCAAGATTTACATAAATGTTCATATGGTATGAGATGACAGGTGAACATAATAAATACCACTAAAGCTGTAAAAGCATGTGCAAATTCTAGTTCAGGAAAGCTTACGAAAAATGAGAAGGCTTAAGTAAGCAGATCTTGGTTGTGTCATGGTTTTATAGTACATGGAGTACAGTATGTGATGCAGATAGGTATTCTAAGGTGTCTGACTACAGAGCTTTATCAGTAATTTGGAGAGTGCAAAGATAATTCTAATAGTGACAGGAAACTAAAGTAGTTTAGCCACCTGAGGTGTTATGTGATCATGGTGTTTGGCATAGGTCATGCCCCCAGCAGCAATATTCTGAACTAGTAAGAATTTAATACTACTTTTACTGAGATCAGTAAAGACAGAAACTGTCGTGATCTGTTCATGAATTAGTGAAGGCAAGAGAAATTATATCTTCGATCAAGATGGAGACTTACTAGTGACACTGGAGGAATGAGTTGCTTAAGGTTTTAATGGATAACCATGTTTTAGGTTCTTTATTAATCAAATATAGGTTGGTCTGTTTTAGCAAGTGCATGTGTGTGTGTATGTATGTATGTGTATATCTGTATATATATATATATATATATATATATATATATATATATATATATATATATATATATATATATACTAGTAAAATACCAAGCCAAGAGCGGAGAAGTAGTGTGTTAAAGAAGCAATGAAAAGAAAAGGAAACATTTTGAAAATAACGTAACCTGATTGTCAATGTAATTGTTTTGTCACTGTTGTGAGTGATGAGTGTTGTTGTCATATATATATATATATATATCTACATATATACACACACATATATACACACACATACATACATACACACACATATATACACACAAATACATATATATATATACATACATACACACACACATATATAAACATATATATACATATACATACATATCTACATATATACACACACAGCTATTTCAGATCAGTGCAATACGCTGTTTGTTAAAACGGTTGACTCCGCTCTTACGTGCAATAACAAATCAAATCATTCAGTTGTCTTTGCTCATATGTCATTTTAGAGCTGGACGCCTGGCATCTTTTTTTGGCCACAAGTTCGTTTCTGTTTGGTGTGAGGTTCTGTGTTGTGGAGATTCTCAGGATGGATTGCAGGTGCTCATCAGTGAGGCGACTCCTGTGTGCTGTTTTGTTAGTCTTTATCACTGAGAAGAGCTTCTCACACAGATATGTGCTACCAAACATGCACAAGGTTCGAGCCGCATGTAGACGGACTTTTTTTGTTCTTCAAAGTCACCAAAGCGCCGTGCAAACTCAGTGCGCAATAACTCTAGCTTCGCAATAACTTGCAGCATCATAAGGTAGACTTGATTAATGCGGTAAGTGTTGGCAAGGCAGCTGAAGCGCTGCATTATGGGATCTGTAGTTTATTGTGTTACCAGCGCTTCATATACCCGGCCATTAATAACAATAATACAGTATATAAAATGATCTCGGGGCGGATATAATTACACGCCGGGCGGATGTGGCCATGCCCTTGAGTTTGACACATATGGACTAAATAGAACTTGAAAAGATACATTTTTTCAAATGTGATTCGCAATTCAGATAGAGTTGACAAGACTACAGCCTGCATGCCTCAATGAGTCATCCTCCCCTCGCTCTTACTTTTTTACCGTTCATCTAATGAATACACTGAGTATGGCTTTACCAAACCAATCATTGATGGCGAATAAAGTATCCATTATTCGAGTATGTAGAGCGGGATATATATATATATACATATATATATACCCGCGATCGCAGGAGAAGTAGTGTGTTAAAAAGCTAGAAAAGAAAAGGGAACATTTTAAAAATAACGTAACATGACTGTCAATATACAGTATTTGTTTTGTGAGTGTTATTGAGTGTTGCTGTCATCAATGATTTGATTATCATTATTTCTTTCAATCAGGTTTGTATTTGTAGGATGTGTTGTGTTCAAGTTACATTCCGTGTTTGTCAATCGTTGTAAAGATGACAGGTTTCATTCATCGATTCGTTTCTTACTGCATCAATAAACAGCTTGTCTTCTTCTTTATCTGAGACCTGACACACTGCATGCACGGGTTTTTTACACTGTCTTCCTTTAGCGGGACATTGACTTTTTCCACCGTGTGCTTTGTTTCCACAGTAGCTGCATTTATGAATATGCTTATCAGACGCTTCATATTTTTTGCTGCCTTTTCAATTGTGTAATTCGGTTTTGTTCAGCTCTTTGGAACTGTTGCTTTTTATCTGTGCACTTCGTCAGTTCACGTGAGCCACTCGGTGTACTTGCATCGAAGGTTCCCAGCTTTGCTGGTGCCATCTCGTGCTATGTCCATAGCTTTATTTAATGTTACCTTAGTCCTGGCACTTAAAACTTTCTCTCGCAGTTTCGCTGAGTTTGTGTCAAACACCACCCTGACCATCTCATCTTCCTCTCCATAAGCACAGTCCTTCACCCGTGAATATTTACCCGTGGCAGTTTGCTATTGGATTGCCGCTGACGGACGGCCTTATATGTGCAGGCACTAAATTAAAAAGGCCAGCGGCAGCCTGTCATATGAACTTAATTTAAAGTGTAGGTTTACATCGTGCTTTGTTTCCGAAGTAGCAGAATATGGTTGTATATGTCACTCGCTCGCTTCTTATTGTTTCGCTGCCTTCTCAATTATATAATGCATGTTTTCTTGAGCGCTTTTTTGAGGTCTTCCTGGTTTTCTATGTACTGCTTGATTACGTGCGAGGCGTATTGATGTCACACGAAACTCCGCCCCCACGGGTTGAAGCTCATCTCCATTACAGTAAATGGAGAAAAACTGCTTCCAGTTATGACCATTACGCGTAGAATTTCGATATAAAACCTGCCCAACCTTTGTAAGGAAGCTGTAAGGAATGAACCTGCCAAATTTCAGCCTTCCACCCACACGGGAAGTTGGAGAATTAGTGATGAGTCAGTGAGTGAGTGAGTGAGTGAGTGAGGGCTTTGCCTTTTATTAGTATAGATATATATATATATATATATATATATATATATATATATATATTGTGGTCTATAGCCGGCTTGTTATACCGGCCAATACCGCCAGGCCGCCAGATGGAGCCCTCCCTGCAGTATGGAGGTGCCCCCAAAGACCAGCAGGGAATCATGGACAATGGAGTTTTTATCCACAGCCCTGCTGGATACCACAGGGGCTGCAAGTGGGAGCTGCAGGGAGGAGCAAAGAGTCATAGGTGCCCTATAACCCGGAAGTGCGTCATAGGCAGAGCGACGACAGAAGTGACGTACTTCCGGGGTGAAGAAAAGGACTTGTACCTGACCCGGAAGTGATAAAGAATCACATGGACTGGGTATTGGGAACACTTCCGGTTCAGGGAATATAAAAGGACTGTGGGAGCTCCCAGACGCGAGCTGAGCTGGGTGATAGGAGGGCAACGGGTCTGGGAGTGGAAGATTGTTTATTGTTAGTGTATTGGTGAATTAATGAGTATTGTGGAGGAGAGGGTGCTTTGTGCACTGTGCTGTATAAATAAAGTCAACATTTGGACTTTTATCTGGTGTCTGGCGTATTGGACAAGGGTTCAAGTGAGCGATAGCGCCCCCTATCTGTCACAGTATATATATATATATATATATATATATACATATATATATATATATATATATATATATATATATATATATACAGTCATGGCCAAAATTATCGGCACCCCTGAAATTTTCCCAGAAAATGCACCGTTTCTCCCATAAGATTGTTGCAATTGCAAATGTTTTGGTATACACGTTTATTTCCTTTATGTGCATTGGAACAACACAAAAAACAGAGAAAAAAAGCCAAATCTGGCACCATTTCACACAAAACTCCAAAAATGGGCCGGGCAAAGTTATTGGCACCTTTTCAAAATTGTGGGTAAATCGTTTTATTTCAAGCATATAATGCTCGTTTGAACTCACCTGTGGCAAGAAACAGGTGCTGGCAATATAGCAATCACACCTGTGATTAAAATGGGGAAAAGTTGACTCAACCTTTCTGTTGTGTGTCTGAGTGTGCCGCACTAAGCATGGAGAACAGAAAGAAGAGCAGAGAATTGTCTGAGGACTTGAGAACAAAAATTGTGGAAAAATATCAACAATTTCAAGGCTACAAGTCCATCTCCAGAGATATTCATGTTCCTTTGTCCACTGTGCACAACATAATCAAGAAGTTCACAACACATGGCACTGTAGCTAATCTACCTGGACGTGGACAGAAGAGAAAAATTGATAAAAGACTGCAATGAAGGATAGTCTGAATGGTGAATAAACAGCCCCAATCAACTTCAAAACATATTCAAGCTGTTCTGCTGACTCAGGGTGCAACACTGTCAGCTTGAACTATTCGTCGACATCTGAATGAAATGAAATGCTATGGCAGGAGAGCCAGGAAGACCCCACTGCTGACACAGAAACATAAAAAAGCCAGACTGGAGTTTGCCAAAATGTACTTAAGGAAGCCAAAATCCTTCTGGGCGAACGTCTTGTGGACAGATAAGACCAAGGTAGAGCTTTTTGGTAAAGCTCATCATTCTACTGTTTACAGAAAATGGAATGAGGCCTACAAAGAAAAGAACACAGTACCTACAGTCAAACATGGTGGAGGTTCTAAGATGTTTTGGGGATGTTTTGGTGCCTCTGGCACTGGATGCCTTAACTGTGTGTAAGGCATCATGAAATCTGAAGACTACCAAAAGATATTGGGGCGCAATGTAGGGCCCAGTGTCAGAAAGCTGGGTCTGCGTCAGAGGTCATGGGTGTTCCAGCAGGACAATGACCCCCAAACATACCTCTAAAAGCACCCAGAAATGGTTGTAGACAAGTTGCTGGAGAGTTCTGAAGTGGCCAGCAATGAGTACAGATTGAAATCTGATTGAACACTTATGGAGAGATCTAAAAATTGCTGTTGGCAGAAGGCACCCTTTCAAATCCAAGAGACATTGAGCAGTTTGCAAAAGAAGAGTGGTTGGAAATTCCAGTTGAGAGGTGTAACAAGCTTGTTGATGGTTATAGGAAGCGCTTGATTTCAGTTATTTTTTCCAAAGGGCGTGCAACCAAATATTAAGTTGAGGGTGCCAATAATTTTGTCCAGCCCTCCAGCCCGGTTTTTGAGTTTTGTGTGAAATTATGTCAGATTTGGCTTTTTCTCTGTTTTTTTTGTGTTGTTCCAATGCACATAAAGGAAATAAAAATGTGTGTACTAAAACATTTGTAATTGCAACAATTTTCTAGTCGAAATGGTGCATATTCTGGTAGTAATGAGATTCTGCATTTGTCATTATAGTGCTTTCTTTAACTTGTATCCAGGTGTTTGCAATCATTTCTTTTTTTCCTTTTTATTAATTTTATTGCAATCCATACAAAGCAATCAAGTTTTTACAAAAAGAAAAATTGAGTTAAGAACAGATCGATTCCCACCCCTGAGAGAGAGAGCAAGCCAAACAGCGTGAAATTTAAGGTTTATAAACATACCTAAATTAATAAAATCTCTGTGCTTTATGAGCTTATTTTAAATTATTACTGATTAGATCCTGCCATGTTTTGAAAAAAGTCTGTATGGGTCCTCTAACTGAGTATTTGATTTTTTCCAATTTCAAATAGTATAACACATCGGTTTCCCACTGACTTAAAAGAGGAGGGTTTGGGTTCTTCCAGTTTATCAGAATAAGTCTGTGTGCCAAAAGTGTAGTGAATGCAATCACAATTTGTTTGTCTTTCTCCACTTTAAGCCCCTCTGGAAGAACCCCAAACACAGCTGTTAATGGGTTAGGAGGGATTGTGAGTCCAAGGCTGTCTGAAAGGTAATTAACAATTTTTGTCCAGAATAATGTTAATTTGGTGCAGGCCTAGAACATGTGACCCAGTGAGGCTGGAACTAGTTTGCAGCGTTCGCAGGTTGGATCATGCCCTGGAAACATTTTGGAGTGTTTTAGTCGAGACAGATGTGCTCGATATATAATTTTAAGTTGTATAATTGTATGCTTTGCGCATATGGAGCTCGAGTGAATTCTCTGCACTGCTACTTTCCACTCCTTTTCTGATATATTAATTAAGAGATCTTTTTCCCATTGTCCTTTTGGATCTTTGAAAGGGAGGGATTGTAAAATGATTTTATATATTGTAGAGATGGAGTCTGTCCTTGAGATTGAGCAATATTTTTCCAGCATGGATGAGAGTGCAAGATGAGGAAAATCTGGAAGGTTCTGTTTAACAAAGTTCCTGATTTGAAGATAGTAAAAGAAATGTGTAGCTGAAATGTTAAATTTGGAATGTAATTGTTCATAAGGTGCAAAGATGTTGTCTATATAAAGATCTCTAAGCAAGTTAATTCCACATTTTTTCCAGATATTAAAAACTGCATATGTTTGTGAAGGTTGAAAGAGGTGGTTCTGTTGCAGAGGTGCCACAGATAGAAGCTTCTCCGTCTTAAAATGCTTTCTACATCGGTTCCAGATTCTAAGTGAGTGGAGCACAATTGGGTTATTTGTATATTGCCGATAATGTGTGTTTATTGGAGCACAGAGCAAGGAATACAAAGAGTACTGCAGGATTTTACTTCTATTGCGGACCAAGCCCGTGTATGTTCTTCTATTTGTGTCCAGGTTCTTATCGCCTGTATATTTGCTGCCCAGTAATAAAACTGGAAGTTAGGTAGAGCCATGCCGCCTTCTGCCTTTTGTCTTTGTAGGGTCACTCTTTTGATGCGTAGATGTTTTGAATTTCAAATAAATGATGTTATTGTTGAATCTAATTGCCTAATGAATGATTTATTAATGTATATTGGAATGTTTTGGAATAAAAAAAGGAGCTTAGGAAGAATATTCATGTTAACAGAGTTAATTCTTCCAGCTAGTGTGAGATGAAGGGTTGATCATCTATGCAAGTCTTGCTTAATTTTTTCCATGCAGACGGCGAAATTTTGTTGATATAGAGCTTTATGTTTACTTGTGATGTTTACCCCTAGGTATATAAACTGTTCTGCAATGATAAAAGGTAGGGTATCTAATCTAATATTATATGCTTGAGAATTCACTGGAAAGAGTACACTTTTATTCAGATTAATTCTGAGACCAGAGATCTTTTGAAATTCTGTGAGTGCTACTAAGACTGCAGACACAGAATTTTCCTGGTCTGATATATACAGCCCCATATCATCTGCATATATTGAAATTTTCTGTTCCAGTCCTTCTCTGCTAATCCCCTTTATCTGATCAGTATTTTGACAATGTATTGCCAGTGGTTCAATCATGGTTTGCAATCATTTCAATAGCTTCTTTCACGTTAATTGTAATCTCCTCCTGTTAACAAGTAATGCTGACAAGAATTTTTCTCACCATTTCCTTGCAATAATACACTTTCAAGATTTGAATGATGCCCAAATCCAATGGCTGAAGCACTGCTGTGCAATTGGGTGGGAGCAATTCAACACAAACATTATCTAAATCAGGAAGCATGTTGTGGGCAGCACAGTTATCAATCAGAAGCTAAATCATCTTTTTCTTCTTCTTCATATTGTCAGGTTTCTGAACTCTTTTGGGATCACCAACCCCCCAAAAAATGGGGCGACACACTGCAGTTCATCCCGAAGCATGATTGCCGTGTCTGTGAAAGATTGTTTGTCCGTTGCCAGTGCCACAGAAGCAAATCCTAAAAGATCCTGGTTGCGCTATAAGGCTGAGTCTCAGTACTTTAGCAAAACCAGATTCATTCAGCTTGAAACAGGAACAGCTTGGTTATTTATTGTAGTGGGATCTGCCACTCTTCTATACACAGACACAGCAGTCAGGCAGGGTTGTAGCTAGGGTTGGTGGCCAAGTAATACTGTTCCTTGCATTTACAATGTTCCTTGCATCACCCATTGAGATCTTTTCTGTTTGCTTCGTTGGCAGCAGAGCTGTGAGCCTGATATTGCCCCGGCAATGGATAAACAGTCTTCCATAGATGCGTTGATTGCGCTTCGGGATGCTCTTTGGCGTGTTGTCCAGTTGGGGGAGGTCCCAAGAGAGTTTAGAAACCTCACATTTCCTTGAATGAGTGGCGCATTAATAGGAATGTTTCTTGAACGAGTATCACTGAACCACATAAAAAACTGCTTTTTCGACATCTTCAACAGACTGAAGCAGTTCACATATGTTTGCAACCCGAGATTCTTCATTTTTTGCTCGGTCTTTCAAGAAAGTTGATAGAGTCGATGGCAAAATTCCGAATTTACTGGCAATTTCTTCTTTCTTTTTGCCAGAATCGAGAGCTGCAAAAAGATTTTTTTTTCTAATATGAACTGTTATCATTTTTTCATGCCTGCTGTTTCTATAGGAGGGTGACAATGAGTTAAATTCCAATGGATGTTTTTCATATGTTGGTGAGCAATAAGCAAAAGGTGTCACTGAAGACCACAGAAAACAAACACAGCTAAAAAAACAGTATGCGGAATGTTTGAAGAAAGAAAAAAAAATTACAATGTTTCTGTTCAGGGATCGTTGCACACAACTGAGCTGCAACCACAGAACTAACTGCTCTGCGGATGATTCATTCAGGTATTTCAAGGTCTTTTGGGCACTTCGTTGTAATGAAAGTATCTGCTGAATGTATTTCGTAGTAACGAGATGTGTCATATGGGGAAACTGTCGGGACCATAATAATACTTCGTTGTAATGAAAATTTCGTTGTAAAGATATTTGTTGTAATATATATACATGGTATATTATATAGTACAATCATATTTTCAATGGTTTAAAGAAGTTTAAATTACGAAAGATTGAAAGACATTTTTATTTTGCCTGTCATGCTATAACTCCCCAGCATGCTCTGCTCCATGTTACTGTCTGCTGCCTTGAGATTTCTGGCTTCAAGCTGTCATTTCAGAAACAGCAAGTTGGCAGTGATCATTCCTTTGACTCATGCTCTGTTTTACATTTTGTATCTTGGTGTTCTTTTGCAAACAGAAACTTTCATGTTCACGTCCATTAAAATATATTATCCTTCACTGTCTAGATAGCCATAGAAAAAAGTGGTTTTGAAGTGGACTTGCCTGTTTGACAGTGATTCCATTCTTCAGATATGGTTCAAGCTGAAAATAATGCTTTACAGAAAAGGAGTTCATAAACAGGAGATAATAAAGCCTAGGTTTATCAGCTTTAGAACTATTTTTTTATTTTGCATAATTTTATATTTTATTTATGTTTGTTTGTTGGTATATGTGTGTTCGTGTATGTATAATGATTCCTTTTTGTTTTTCTTTTTAATAATTCTTTATCTGTCTTTTATTTCATACTATTTAATTTATAATTGTTACATTATTCTGCTTTTGTTTTGGCAGATTCTATTGAAGAGGACCAAGTTGTTAGGCCAAATCCTTCTTTTTGTCCTCAAGAGTCAACTGCTGTTGTTGAGCCAGAAAGACAACCTCCATCTCCAGACAGCACAAGTCCAGCAATCTCAGATGATGGTACTACAGGTTAGTCTATACTTATATGTGTATTATTTCTAATACCTTCTAGTGTAAATTTATTTTTATTATATTGGTATTTCAGAAAATAAAGCAGAGTAACATGTAACAATACACTATTCTGTACAAATGTGAAACAGTTCACCTAGTCTCCTTGACAGTCTTTCCCTGTTAAACCACCATGAAGTTGAAATTTTACAGCATTTACAATTTTGTTTTTTGCTGTGTTACAAACATAATAAGTTGAATTTTTATTCTGCACTCTTCTAAGGCAAGGGAACATAATACTTTGCATAATTTATACATCAATTAAGTGTATTGCTCTAAGTTGTTTTTGGTTTAAAAGCAAAGTGTAATACTGTAATGAACAAACTTGCTGTAACTCATTGATATTCTAATAATAATAAACAGGGGAATCCGCCCCTGCTTGCTTCACTTGCCAACCCCCAGGTTCCTGATATCTCGTGGCTGAACCGCTTGATGGGTGTTGGGGCACTCCTCCATTAGAGGAAGTGATTGTATTTAAAGAAATGGTATATAGAAGAGTATGCAAGGCATGGGAGGAAAAAGGTTTGGTCCTTAGGTATTATAGATTGATTTTTAGAAAATCAGTTATTTGAGTATTTTGCTACAACTGGCTATTTTAAATACCGATTAATAATAAAATGTAGTAAAAAATAAAAGTAAAAGTAGAAGTATAAAAGTAAAATGTTATAAAACATAATAAAAAGTAAATTAAAAATTAAACTACATTAACACCTCATATCAAAGACAATATTATGAATTTCTTTATCCTCTAACTCACATTCTGTAAATGTTGCTTTTTTGCAGTTGTGTTTGCATATTGTTTGAGATATTGTTCTCTTTTTCATTTATTGGACAATTCTCTTTGTTCTTGATTTTTATTATATGCAGCTCTTTTTTATTAGTTCTTTTTGACGTTCTTTATCAGCTCTTGCCGCTCTTTTTCTATTGCGATCTAAAATTCAATGTTTTTCAATAGATAATTTGCTTTTGTGCCTTTTCTATCATTATAAACAACTGCTTTGAAGGGTGAGTTAGCACTGAAAGTGTCACGTGGTGGGACAGAAAGTGGACGTGCACAGTAGGAGTAATGATTGGGTGAGCGGTGTGGAGGCGGGTGGTCAAGGCTGAATAATGTGGTAATGACAGAAAACTTTTTTAATATAATAGAGAGATAATAATAATAATAATAATAATATCAGGTTCTATAATTTTGTGTAGTTCAGTAATATATAATGGTTCCTTTTACAGGAACTATCACTTTGTTAAACCACTTCATTAAAATCTAATTATATATTTCAACTTTAAGGCATTTGTCTATGCATAGGTAAAAACTATTCAAAAATATTCTCGCAAATATCTGCACCATTTTACAGACTGGTAAGAGTAATTTCTCTCATTGCATGTAAACAGTGGTGGAAAATAAGAAACAAAACAGTTTTGTTAAAAGGTAGCATATTAATCCACATTGATCATCATTCAGGCCAGGTACGCACAGTAGTTTAAGTTACTAAGTTAGATAAAAAAGGAAAAACCCCTTTTTCTGAAGCAGAACAAGGGCAAACAGAAGAATAAGACACAATGAACTCTAAAACTGGAATAAACGAATAATATGATATTTTGAAATGTATTATTTTGGAATAGAACCTAATTATACTCCTGTCATTTAATCAAATGAAAGGAATATCTAATGCTATTTGTATAAATAACTTATTAAACAAAAAAATCTCAAAACATTTCGCTGCCACCATGCATAGTCAAGAGGAAATTTAGATTTAGTTTATGAAATATTCCTGAAGCCCATTGGAGAATCATCACTGATACTTGTAAAAGTTTTTCCGTACTTGACTACATCAGTTATACTGATGTTTAAATTTTTGATTCATCAGAAAGTAACAAAGCAGATACTATTGCTCACATATATAAATACTAACAGTCATCCATTTTCTGTAGATAGATGAATGAACTTTGAGCATTTTTTAAAGTCATTTATCCAGTTACAATGCCTATAAAAAGTTGTCACCCCTATGGAAGTTTTTGTATTTTATTATTTTAAACAAATCACAGTGGGTTAATTTAACTTTTTGACACTGATCAATATAAAAAGATTCCATACTTTCAATTTGAAAAGGGGCGTCTGCAAAGTGATCTAAATAAATTGCAAATATATACAGTAACACAACATAGTTGATTGCAAGATTTAAACACAGCAAATGTTGAAAAATTAAGATGAAACACAAGTTCACCTACTTATTTGAATGCTAAGTTATTGATATGTCTCTATTTTGAATGTTTATGTAAATGCTGGTATGATTTAGAATTATTTTTGTACTAGTAATAACCCCTCTGTTCTGAGCACAAATATGACAGCAATACTTTTATTTTTACTTTTTACATATTTTGCATATTGATAAATAATCTTTTCTTGTGATATTTATATTTTTATTGTTTTTATCTTTGTAGGATTTTACAACTTTTCCTTTAGTGAACTAATGAGATTCACCAATAACTTTAATGAGAAGTCCATTTCAGAAGGAGGAAATAAACTTGGAGAAGGTGGATTTGGAGTAGTATTCCAGGGATGTTTCAATAACAAAATGATAGCAGTTAAAAAGCTTTCAGCAGTAAGTTTCTGTTAAGCATAACTCAAACAACACAATAAAAAGTAACATTGCCTTAAATCACTTTCTTGAACCACCTTAAAATTACATTTTGAAAATTATTTTCAGTCTGACTTGCCTATACTTATGGTAAATAAACTGCAGGTATGATGGGACAGTTATTCCCCATTTTAGCAGAGTAGTTCTCCTTTTCCTTCTCACACCCCCATAGAGGTATGTGTTAGGATGATCAGCAGTTCCAAACTGGTCCTGTGAGAGTATGTGCTTGAGTGGGCTTTGTGATGGACTGGCACCATGTTCATGGCTGTTTCCACCTTGTGCTTACTTAGTTCTGCTGAGTTAGGCTTCAGCCCCAACAACCTTGAATTGTATTAAGCAGGTTTGGGAATGTTACTACAGATATGCACATATGGCATAAAAAAATGCTAGTAAAGTCTACAAGTCTGGAATCTAACCTTGGACTGAATTCTAATCTACCAAAGCGTCTATTCACGCACATCAGCTGTCACATAGTTATAAAAGTAACCTTTTTTAATAATTACATTTGACAGTGTTTTATTTTATAAGAAGAACAATAAAATGTGTTACCATTTATTACAGACTAACTTAATGGAAACATTTATCAATATACTGTATTTAAGGACATTTTTCACAAAGTACATTAGTCAGATTTTCTTTCAATACAAAAACAAAAGAAAAAAGTAGGAACAGAATAGATTAATACAATGTCTGTGAAGTTTAAACTCCTTAGTGTTATGTTTACACTCGGAAAAATGAGCAACAAACAAATTTTTTCCAACATGAAAAAAAGTTATTGAATATAACAAAGGTATGACTAGTGTCCATTACAATACTGTCCTTCATGTGATATGTTTTGAAACATTCACAGCCCAGTGTGTAAATAGGACAGTAGAAGGGTGCTTATTTGTGCACTTTTATTTCTCTTTTGCTTGCACATGAGAGGATAGAATGTCAAAGTTGATCTCACAATGGACATGTCGATTATGTTATTGTAGGTTACCACACAAGGCTTAGTGACTGCCACATTTCCCCTGATACGAAATTTGACAGTTGCTGCATTGTGAACAGTGCTTAGGGTGTTAAGTTCTTAACTTTCCACTTGATCGAAATCCTTTTGCCTTTTTGCCACATAGATACTGCACACTGCTGCAAATTTACCCGAGTGAAGTTACCTAACAGAGTCAAATAGTTCAGTTTCACAATCCCTGTCAATGTCCAATGACCATTTCACACTGCCATTACTATCACTTGATTTAACTAATGGTTCAGTGTTAATTTGTTCTAAAACTGACTGTACGCTTATCATTTGCATTCCATTATGCATTTTGGTTGAAGGCTTTACCCTTACTCATGAATATTGATGTAATACAAGTGTTGATCAAGGGATATGTTGATAAAGGTCTGCCATACAAAGAATGCAGTTTTTTTTCTTTGTTTTTGTGTAGTATAGCACATCACATTCCTACTATAATATATTAAGAAAGTTGGGATGTTTTCAATTTAGCAAACAATTTAGTGAGTTAGTAGTGCAGTGAAGTTTATCACAACAGAATGGTATTAGGGCAGGAATGTTCCATCTGATGTTACTCCAAAAAGGCTTTTAGATGATGCAGTCTTTAAGAACCCAGTGATGTTTGAAAAATAAGCAAAAATATTAGTTCACTAGGACATACATGGAAAACCAAGCTAGAGCATGTGGTCAGGTGAGTTGGTGCTTGGCTTGGCTTGGCTTATCTCAAGTCGGTGGTAACTGCTGTCTACGTTAAGGGAGATGCATGTGATTTGTGACAGGCATAAATTGGAAATACTATATTCCTGACAATATTGATATTCATTTGTTATCTGATAATCAAATCCTAAATTTCTATTAACGGTTTTGTTTCAGATTGTCTAAGGGGGCGCTGTAGTGAAGACAGCCTTATGTTTGACAAACATGAAGCCTCCGTAGTAGGTTAAGGAAGAAGAGTAGAACATTGAATTTTGCTCCTTATATCATAGGTAGTGATTTGGATATTGTAAAAAAATATCTTTGGGAGAAGCTGTATTTAGAAGGTACTGAAAATATGGAAATACATTATCAATATGTAAATCTCTGAAGGTCTCAATAATAAAAGGTAGACAATATAACAGAATGGCACATTTTAAAAAAATTTTAACATTGAAAATGACTAAATCACAGTTATGTATGCAAAATTTATTCAAATTGGGTTGACTGCCTTTTTGCAGTATTGTATGTGTATGCTGTAAACTTGTATGACAATTAGCACTGTTATATTTAAATTGTCAAAACATCAAGCAACTAACAGAGTTTTAAAAAAAGCCAAATAGTAAATCAACTGAATTTCAGTGTCATTGGTCTCCACAAGTATGATGTTTTTGATATGTCAAGGGAAACCACCTCAAAGATAATGACAGAATATGCCAGACGTACAAAATGCAACAGCAAAAAGAAACTGATTACAATTCAATAAAAATATAGCCTTAGAAATTACCACAGAATTAGATCACTACATCTGTGATTCCAGTCTCAAAAAAGATGTACATCGTTACCTTCCCAAAGCTGAAATTAATGGCAGATTTGTAATTTGGAAACAGCTTTTACCCAAGGATGATGCACAAAGAAGCCTAAACTGGTGTTGAAAGTACAAAACCTAGAATCCTGAGCAATAGGAAAATGTAATGTGATCTGCTGAGTCATCTTTCACCCTATTTGCTGCAGCAGAACAGGTTTACATTTGATAAAAGCATAATATATGTCTTCTGCACAACTGGTAAATATGGTGGGGGATCCACATAATGGTATGGGCAGCCATAAAACAAAAATGTTTTTAGGTCTGATGACTGCGCTACATGGTTTTAGAACAGCCATGGATTATGAGACCTTTTTACAGGCTCTGGTGCATCTTATGGAACAGATACTTTTCTTCTTGAAGAATAGTGGAAATTTTCATCCCAGACAGTTCAGGACTTGTAGGACAGCACTCCAAAAAGGATAGAAACTGTCCTGAAGACAAAGACTGGCCCTGTTCCTTTTAGGTCCTTGATATTACTACTGTATATTGCCAGGTGTTTTGCTAATTTTGTCCACCCCTTGTATGTGTCTCATACATTTAATATTAGTATTAGTAAGGGAGGGAATAATTGATTGGTTTGTAGATGTGCAGTAGACAGTAGTCATTCTAACTTAAACTATGTTCAACACTAATGCTAAATTCCAAATGTAGGTTACCACAGCACAAGGCTTGGTGACTTCAACCTGTTTGTTATTTGTGTGTAGTTTTCCAAAGTAACTACTGATAGTATTTTAGCAAAAAATGCATGTATTTTGCACATTTTGAGCAATGGATAAAGAACATGTGAATTATGAGATGATTTTTTTTTTCATGGATGTTTTCCACTTATACAATTTGAACCTTTCGTATTGTGAAACAAATTACTGGTCACGGGTTGTGGAACTAGCTCCGGACACAGACAGGCAGACATTGTTTTATGCACCACCACACGTTTATTCACAGTCACTATTTACAATTAAAGTGCACCACAAATCCCAAAGTCCAGGCCAATACCACACTGCCTCTTTCTTCAGGCTGCCTCCTTGTCTCTCCTCCAGACCTTGTTCGTCTTCCACCCGACTCAAGCCAATGAATGGAGGGAGGCGGCCTCTTTTATAGTCACCTGGATGTGCTCCAGCTGCCTCCTGACAATCTTCCCCCAGCACTCCCCAGTGTGCCGGCAGTGCCGGCTGTGAAACCGGAAGCACTCTGGGTGTCCCCAGTTTCTCATTCCCCCAGCACTTCCGGGTGTGGCGGAAGTGCTGAGGTCCAGGGTTCCCAAAGCATTGGGGCGCCCCCTGGTGGTGACCACAGGCCCCTACAGGGTTGAGCTTTAATGCTCTGTACCTGTGGCCCCCAAAAGTACCAGGGCGGTCGCCCCCACATGGTCTAAGGAAGGCTTAAGCCCTCCTCCTGTCCTCCTGGGCATCCCGGTTGGGCAGTAGCCCCAGCCACTCGCCGCAGGGTGTAACCCTTTTAATAAATATTTATCTTAACTTAAGTAGGAAACAAATAACTAAAATTAAGTGGTATTGCCACTATTATGAATGCTGGTGTCAGAGAGTTCTGTCTTTTCCTTCATGGGTCTAAAGGCATCTCCTCTGATTGTCTGTCTGTTTATATACACAGCAAGCCCAGAAGTGGTGGGGCTCAGATTCCTCGTCAGGGATTAGGGCCTTCTTTACTAGGGACTACAAAAAGGGTGGGAAATATTGTTAGCGACAGCACCATGGACTTGTATCAGTGAGCTTAACTGAGCCTTCAAGATGATTCCTATTCACACATGCATGACAGTAATTTTTTCATGAAAATATAAGATTATTTATTTTCTGTGCCACTATTAAAAGCTACATGGGGTAAGTAGCATTAAAAATAAATATAATTTTTCAGTGGAGTATTCCTTTAAAGCCAAAAGTAGACTTTGGTAATGTCTTGTTACATGACAGTATATGAATAAAGGATACATTTTTGCGGCACCTAAACTAAAGTGTGACTGAAATGACAGATCTTCTTTTGACAGTAAGTCATGATGCTTATTTTCAGAGCTATACTGTTTTATAATACCAAAGTCAAAGTCCTCACCTTAACAGTGTAACTGAAACTACACTTTTTAAACTTGTTATTTTTTATAAAAAATGTTATAACTCCATCTGCTTCCTGAAGAAAGGCATTTTTAATATTATTAGAAATACATAAATAAACAAATGGGGAATAATTTATTCTTGTCCAATTGTTTTACATTCACATAGTTATTGAAGCGTATATTACTATATTATGAAAAAAGATTGTTTATTAATATTCTGTTTTGTACCATATATCAATATTGATTGCAAAAAGTTGAATAGGCTTATTTACTTTACATTTACCTTCTCATGTTAATAAACTATATGTAATAGTATGTCAAAATTCAGCCCTTAAGGTTTTTCTAATGGCCAGGTTTTGTGGGTACGTTTAAAAGTGAATTTCATCAACCACAGTTTTAAGGACTATCATACCAGATTATTGCATTTTGTAATTGCTGTAGGAGATGTGTTGACGAATAGATTAATTGATGTTAACCAATCAGTTTAATGATTATCAGTGTTGCAATTGGGAATACCATTAATTAATATTAAAATATAAATGTATACAGTATATATATGTATATGTACAGTATAAATGTGTGTGTGCGTGTATATATATATATATATATATATATATATATATATATATATATATATATATATATATATATATATATATATATATATGTTGAATAGTTTACTGTCAAATAATGCAAAGAGTACGCGACACGTGTTTCGCCTAAATTCTGGTGTCATCCGGCGTACACACTCACTGCAGGAACCTCGGACGTCAGCGGTGAAGCCTCTTGCATTGCGCCACGGCGTGTGGTTCGTTTATTTGACAGCATGTAGATCAGGGTAATTACATTCATCGCATTCGTAGTCTGAATCACAATCTGATTGTATGGGTGGTTACCTACCAGGTAACCCTTGTAGTTGGTCTGCAAGTTGGCAAACATCCGCCACGGTGTCGTCTTTCAGTTGCGAGAAGCAGATCATAGAATGGTTGAGTAGTTTACAGTCAAATAATGCAAATAGTACGCGACAAGTGTTTCGCCCTAATTCTGGGCTCATCTGGCGTACACACTCACGGCATTGCCTCTCGATCTACGTGCTGTCAAATCAACGAACCACAGGACGTGACGCAAAGAAGCTTCGCTTCTGACGCTGACGTCCGAGGGGATGAATGCTGTCAAAAGAACTAGCAATAACCCGTGGCACAGCGTATAGAGTCTTCGCTTTAGACGCTGATGTCTCTCCCCCCATTCGCCCCGAAAGGGGAGAAAAACCTTTTCTTTATTGAAGTTCTGACGTGGTGATAAGACTATTTTTCAACAAATAACCTAGACACCCCTGCTGTATAAACTAATGGGATATCGCGCATTTGTCGAGGTACAGCTGCAATTCTTGAGAGACGATCTACAAGAAATTATTTTAGGAACGCGAGTTCGAATCCCGCTCAAGGCACATTGCCGTATGGAAAAAAAAGCTATCTCTTCAACGAACGGTGCTTTGAATCCTACAGTACATTGCAGATGTAGTTGTTTATTTTTCTTTTTCGATTAAACTAAAATGTTTAGTGAATGATTTATCAAGGAACACACGGACTACAAGCATATTTAAAAATCACACTTAAACAAACTGCCTGCCCATTCTATTGAAATAAATAATAATGCATTTTACTTCCTTATATAGCGCCTTTACTATGATCTGAGACGGCTGCACAGATAATGAAGAGGACTAAAATAAAAATGAAAGCGCAATAAGAATGAATAAATAATAGTGCACAGCCTTGTGTTTGTATATATTTATAACATTTGGGAAGTAATATATTCTTGATGATGCTGACATTTAATTAATTTGAAGTAGTTAAAAATAAATATTTGGAAATATTGCAAAGGGAAATGTTTATATACTTAGCGCAAAATAACTATATGTGTTCTAGTAAACAGCATACACACCACATATATATACATATATATATATGCTATTCTACACCATGATTAGAATTTTCTGAGTATTAAAGGTGTATGTCTGCTTTATAAGCATAATTTATAACATCAATGTTAAAATAGAGTATAACTATAATTATTATTATTCTACAGTATATTGGCCTTTATATGAACGATTTGTGAAATTAGTGTTAAGTATTTAAAAAAAAGCATACCAGTCTCTTGTTTTTACAGGTACATATATATATATATATATATATATATATATATACAGTATATATATATAATTTTTACTGCAGTAATTCATTAACAATTATTGTTCTTTATATACCAGAAAGACTTTCCAAGGGTCTTTTGTAGGAAATATGCACACATAGTTGATTTATCTTTTTCAGATAAAAATGAGTTCGCCCAAACAATAAATTAAAAAAAAATTGTTTTTAAATTGGCAAAGAAGTCAAGAAAAAAAAAACTTTTCACTTTTTATGATTTGTATTTTTATAATTATAAAGCACTTCATATTATTATTTTTAAAGCTCACTCTGTAAAATTGAACTGATTATACGATTCAATGTTTATTATATTTATAGATTATTATATCTGTCTTTAGATGTGTTGCACAAATATTTAATAAATGTAATAAACTTAACCAAGAATGTTTAAAAAATCATTCAAAAAATGTGCAGGTAAATGTAAATATATCTGCACAAACCGACATTCTTGAAGTAGGTAAAAATAAATATTTGGAAATATTGCAAAGGGAAATGTTTATATACTTAGTGTAAAATAACTATATGTGTTCTAGTAAACAAGCATACACACCACTTATAATATATATGCAATTCTACAGCATGATTAGAATCATCTGAGTATTAAAGGTGTAGGTCTGCTTTATAAGCATAATTTAGTGTTAAGTATTAAAAAAAAAGCATACCAGTTTCTTGTTTTTACAGGTACATATATATACACAGTATATATATATATATAATTTTTTTTTTACTGAAGTAATTCATTAACAATTATTGGTCTTTATATATCAGAAAGACTTCCCAAGGGTCTTTTGTAGGAAATATGTACACATAGTTCATTTTCTCTATGATTTGTATTTTTATAATTATAGAGCACTTCATACTATTATGCTCACTCTGTAAAATTAAACTATGATTATACAATTAAATGTTTATTATATTTATACATTATTATATCTGTCTTTACACGTGTTGCACAAATATTTAATAAATCTGCACAAACCGACACTAGTGTGTAACATTTTTAGACAGTTCACAAAGCAACACAAATCGCAAAGCGTGTGTGCCAACTCGAACAAGCTTTTGCAGAATACATTAACTGACAAGAGGTTGGCCCGCCCTCTCCGAGTTTTGGTAGTCGTGATTCGTCAATTCTTGGTAGCAGAATGAGCCGTCATTGGCCAATTCTTGGTAGCTGAACTGGGCTGTGAATGGTCAATTCTTGGTAGGAGAAATGGGTCGCGATTGGTCAATTGTTGGTAGCCGATACGGGCCGCGATTGGCCCATGCTTTCAATTTTTGGTAGAATCTTGGTAGCGGAGAGCAATCTGATTGGTTCTCACTACCAAGAATTACAATAAACCAATAATACAATTTATTCATAACTAGGATAATAAAAGTTTGATATAAGCAAGTATATACAGTGGCCTCAATAATGTGTGGGACAAAGACACATTTTTCCTTTATTTACCCCTCTTCTCCACAGTATAAAATTACAAATCAAATAATTCAGAGGTGAATGAAGGGCATATTACAGACTTTCATTTAAGGGTATTTGCATACATTTGGGTCACAACATGGTACCAAAATATTTGAGATATAGCGGTGGTCATTATATTAAAGCATTCAAATTTAGTAATTTGTTGCATATCCCTCATATGCAATGACTGATTAAAGTCTGTGATTCATAGGTGCTGGGTATCTTCTTTGGTGACGCTCTCCCAAGTATCTAATGTAGCCATCTTCTGCTTCTTCTTGTTTCAGGGGCTTGTCCCCTTAGGTTTTCTCATTAGCATATGGTAGGCATGCTCAGTTGGGTTTAAATGGGTTTAAATCAGGTGACTGGTTTGGCCATTCAGGAATTTTCCAATTTATAGCTTTGAAAAACTCCTGTGTTGCATTACTAGTATGTTTGAGATCACTGTCTTGTTGCAGGGTAAAGCTCCGCCCGATGAGGCATTTACTGGAACATGAGCAGACAAAATGTTTCTATACATCTCTGAATTCATTGTGACACTGCCATCAACACTTCCATCATCATTGAAGATAAATGTGCCAGTACCTGTGGCAGCCATACATGCAAAAGCCATAACACCCACACCGCCATGTTTAACAGCTGAGGTGTTATACTTTGGATCTTGGGAAGTTCCTTTTTGTCTCCATACTTTGCTTATGCCTTCACTCTGATACGAGTATATTTTTGTCTCATTTGTCCACAAGACCTTTTTCCAAATTTGTTTGTCTCAGCAGTGAAGGTCTTTGTTGACCTACCAGTTCCTTTAGTATTGCTGAGCTCACCAGTGTGTTCTTTCTTTTTAATGATATTCCAGACAGTTGATTTAGGTAATCCTAATGATGTCAGCCTCATAATTGGTTCTTTGACTTTAATTGGCACAACTTTTGTCCTCATGTTGAACAATGACAACTACAGACTCCAAAGATAGTCTGTAGGTAGAAGTAAGCCTAGGTATCTTTTGCCTACAATAATGAAGCAATGAAACACACCCATGTAATCACAAACATCTGTTACGCCAATTGTTACAAACATTATGGTGTCCTGAAATTGGGGAACCATGTAGAAAGTGTTGTCATTTGTACATTGTGTAATCAAAATGTATGCAAATAGATTTAAATTAAAGTCTGCATTGTGCATATTATCCCCATTTGAATTATTTGATTTACATTTGTAAACTGTGTCAGAGAGGGACAAGTCTTTGTCCCAAACATTATGGAGGGCATTGTATATATAAAAATTTTTTGTATATATAAAAATTTTTATATATAAAGAATATTTAATATATTAAGAAAGAGAGGGAGAGAGTGACGAAAGACAATAGCAAACAACACCAAACATAAAATAGCTAGAAAATAGCACCTAACTTATGAATTCTATATCTTGGCTTAGTTACATCTTTTTCTCTTCAATTAAAAAAGACACATAGCATATGAGTTCTGATCTTTCAATTCATGTGTTCAAGATGGATAAGTTCTTTAAATAGTTATTAAACTTCTATTGCCTGCACTGTGGTATTCATTTGTTCACAGCTAATCTACACCAAGTTTCTGTGTATGCATGTCTGCATGTGAGATACTGTTTTGAACTTTCCTATTGGATTTAGGAAAAAACTTCTAACAGTTAAAGAATTCGAAAGGTTATTACTCTTCAGTTACATTAATACAATACAATAATACATTAGCTGGGTTTATCCTAACTATTAAGTTAAAATTAATAGTTCTTGGAATCAAAGTAGGTGTACTTATGCTTTGGTGTGGGAAATGCTTTGCTTCTTTCTGGAAGAATCTTTAGAATGCTACTCTTGCTCAGGAGTTCTTCTCATTCTTCGACTTGGTCATAGGTTTTGGTTGCGGAGTGATATTGCCGCTTTCTCTTTGAGATTTTTACATACACCATTCTTGGTTGCTAGCAATGTTACACCTCCTGGGCAGCTGGTGATCAGTCAGCTGCCATTGTTAGCAAGACAAACACTTGGCTTTTAAGTACAATCTCTCTCTAGCTCGTCCACCTGCTTTTCCTTACCAAGGTTTAGACTAAAGGCCCTCTTGTCCAACTCCTTTATGGATGTTCCTCCGTTCATCTAGTCCAGCACCAATTTGCACTTTGGAGTAAAAGAGCTTGCTCCTGGTTTTGTTACAGCCACCCCCTATAGGCAATTGGGTCTCTGCTATAGAGAGATGAAGCTACATCCAGGCTGAGCAGTGGACTTAATAGAGATAGCCCAGATTTGGGGAGTGCAAGTGTTTTCAAAAGAAGAAGTGGATGTCTTGCCATTGGTTTCTTGAGTGCATATAAGCCCATACTTGTGGATACAGTGGGATGCAAAGATTTGTCCATTAATAACAAATGGTTAACTGGTACCAGAAGAAGATATCTCTGGGGTGTCACTTGTTGACTGATCATTTTATCAGATAAGTCACAGGGGCTGCATTACAAAGAGGCCCTGTTAGGAAGACCTAGACTCTTTAGCTGATAATATGTTTGACTGGCTGTGGCTTTGTAAGTCAAAATGGGTAATTCCAGTCCACAGAGTAAAGTGGATGATATTGAAGGATGTCTTTTTTTCTGTAAACAATGCACTTGGCTTTCTTTGAATTGTCTCCTCTTGGTCCTGATAATGAAGAAGCCTGTAGTACTCTGTACACTTAACAATTAACATGAAATCAGCTGTGTAATACCCACTAAAAGGTTCTCTTCCTTAACCCCAGAGTTTTCGGTAAAACAGTTTTTTATGTTAATGTTTTATCTAGGTGAAGTTTAGCTTTAGTTTAGCTAGGGCTCAATTAGAGACTGTTTACATCCTCTTCCAGTGCACCTGGGTTTTCTCCTGGTACTCTATTTTGTCCACAAGAGCCATCCAGTTCACCTGACAGGACTCTGTGTGTTTGTGTTTGTGGGTGTGTGTGTGTGAGTGTGTGTCTGTGTGTGTGTGTGTGCCTGTGATAGGCTGACAACCCATTCGGGATTTGTTCCCACATGATGTCCCTGAGATGGACTCTAAGCTTTGTAACAGGAGAAGAATATGAAGAAAATAATTGATGATCTTAAAATTGTACCTTGTATGAGTGTTGACAGCTTTAAAAACTCCAGATATGCACCATGCCTGAAAATGAAAAATTATAGCAACATTACTTAGTTCACAGAATGAAAATGCCAAGGGGCAGTGAAGTTAACACTTCATAAAGTTGATGTTTATACAGATTAGACCTCTGTAAGAAAATAAATACAATATTGTAAAATTCTGTATTTCCCATTTTCTTCTGGCATTCTTTCTTCCATATTCAAGTAAAGCCCATGGAGAGTGAAAATTGGCTAAGTGCGAATTAATATATAAATGAATATATCCAAGGTTAGACTGGCATCCCCTTCAGGATTGCTACCTGCATGCGTTTCACATGTATTCTAAGGGCCTGTTTATACTTTCCACTCAGAATACGTACGCATTATTGCTGCCACACATCCCCAACACTCATTTGACGCTTCCTCTGAGCACGTCCTCAGAAATTAATGCAATTCACACTCGAGTTGCAGTACCAACAAAAAATCGGGGAGCGCCGTTTTGCAGATCATACAGGAACGATGTGTGTGCTTCGATGTTTGATGAATGGTTCAATGTGGTGAAACAAAATGCCAACATACAAATGCATTCGTGGTGCTTTTATATTCAAACATCATATATTCCCCAACGTAATTACACAGGACATTTTAAACGTCTCACATACCATCCTCTGTGCTGTCTTTTTTTGTTTTTTTTGCACCTTCACAACAGTATCAGAATGTATGGCAGCGTATTTGAGCAACAGAGAAAAAAATCATCTCATCTTTAATCTCATAATTTATTTTATCATTAAAGTAGACCATCGTAAACATCATCTTAAAAACAACTCAGGTGTTAATTGCTACATGCTTCTGGGGCATCCTCCTGAACTGACAGCAGTGGCAAGCAGCAATTGCCACACAGAACACATTAAATATATGATGTTCCAGCTCTCTGCACATTTTGAATCCATAGATTTATACTTAATATCACTTTCATGATGAAATGTATTAAAGTATGTATATTACATTTTACAGATAAATCATTAATTTCATTTAAATAATGAATACTGTTAATAATTACACATGTTGGGGATGGCATGGTGGCAGAGTGTTAGGGCTGCTGCTTAACAGGTCCCTTGTGTTTCCTGCCTGGATTTTGCATATTTTCCTGGTGTGTTTCCACAGTGTTCTCCGGTTATCTTCCAAAGACATGAAGGTTTGGGGATTTGGTGATAGTAAAATGACACTAGTGTATGGGTCAGTTTGTATTCACCTTGTGATGTGCTGATGTCCCATCCAGGGATTGTTTCTGCCTAACGCCCGATGCATGATGGACTGGGCGCATCCCTGGGTTGATGGATGTAGTCATTAAACATCCATCCTTTTCAGAGATATTGTGGCAAGGTGTCCTTGAAATTTAATGAACGTTTCAGGCAATTCATGACACAGGGATACCAAATGTTTTCTGACCATGATTATATCTAGCACTGCCACCTAGTGGAACCATCCAGATTTACTCTCTAAGTGTGAATATCCAGTTTTTAAAGCATTGTGATCAATTTAGCATGCAGCTTTTACATTTTTGGGTACATCACTTATTATTATTTTTTTATCACATCTTGTTAACTATTACTGTGTTTTATTTTCAGATGCCTGAGTATTCTCTCCAAGAGTTGAAACAACAGTTTAATCAAGAAATTAAAACAATGATGATGTGAGTGCCATCATTATTCCTTTTTGCTGAAAGGGCATAATCCATATGATGGATGTGCCATCTGTTCTGGATTTAATGTATAAATAGCAAAGTAAGGCAGTTAGTTTCTTAATTCTGTTAGTGCTATCTCTGTGCAGTTGCCAGTCATTTATATTAAAGTGAACTTAGTGCTAAAGTAAATGGTGAAAGGCAAAAGCTAGCCTACTGATTGAGATAGAAATCATAACCAGAATTAGTACTTAATTTTAATTATGGTGTTATTCTTGCATAAAAATACCTCATTTGGATCTAAATCAGGAGATACTGTATCGGTGTATTTTGCAATGTTTTAAACTTGCTTTAATAAATTATGAGACATAGCAGGATTAGTTTGTGCACTTTTGTAATTAATTCAGTATCTGCCTGCTACATATGTGGATGTGTATATATTTTTAATAGAAACAGTCTTGCATCAAAACATATTTAATCTTCTACATACTATTTGTGTTTCAGATATTACATAAAAGGGTGTCTTTTACTTAAAATGACTAGAGTGTTAATTGCAGTTAATACCTGTAATCAGATTACATTTTTGTTTAATTTTACACTCCTGTAAATTGATAACACATGCTTACTTTTTATAGTGCTAGTCTTATGTTTCTAAATGTTTGAAGATATTAAGAAATTCAAAATAATCCTTTATGCAAAGTACATAAATACCTAAACACTAAAATATAAAATTTGAATTTGAGACCCCTACTTTTTCCTTTTCTTCATGGAGTAATTTAATATGGCCTTCTACATTTAACATGAAGTTGAAAATTGCTGCCATAATTTTGGTAGTTAGTGTTATTTGCAGTCAAGAAACATAATGGATTAGCAAGAAGTGGAGTGGAAAAGCAATAAATGAGCTACACATGATCCTGTGATTAGTCATGAATCTTGGAACAGATTTACATGGCTTAACACTGGTTTATTTCATATAATGGAATGGAATCCCCAATATTCTTTTGGTATTCATTATTTATTTGGATAAGAAAATATATGAAAGAGGATGTGAACAATAAAAGGAAATGAAGCATACACATCCTTGAAGAGAAATAAGTTATTGAACAGAATTTTATTGCTGTATATTGTTTTTCCATCATTTAGGTGCAGGCATGAAAACCTTGTGGAGATGATTGGGTTTTCTGATAAAGGAGAACATCTTTGTGTAGTATGCACCTACATGTCAAATGGTTCTTTGCTTGACAGACTTGCTTGCCTGGTAATGTTTTAATAATTACATTTTTTATTTTGTCATAACAGCAGTTATTTACAGGCCAGTGAAATTATTATTATTCATAGTTTGCATATAACTGAAGTATTTAACAGTAATAATTTTGTCACTTGCTTTTGGAGATGAGTGCTTAGACAATCACAGCACTGTGTCAGCCGCTGGCTACATTTGGTATTAATTTAAAGTCACTTGTAAGAGAACACATCTGTTGCCAGCAATTGTCCATGTTACTAGTTCTTTTGAGCCACGTGAATGTGACAGGCAGTTGGTATGCTCTTCTTATCACTTATTCTTATTGGGTAGCTTTTTGCTGCAGTTGGGAAAACAAATACGTTGCTCAAAAGGTGAGACCAAAAACTTAGCAAGCAGTCATATCCATATAGAAATTGACCACTAAATATACCAAAATTACCAATGTACATTGTGAGCACAAGTGGGTGCACTGAGCCCCAAACCCAAGACACAGTAATACCAAACATTGTTGTTGTGATAAAATAAAGGATATTTATTCACACAAAGCACTTCTTCACAATCACCTCACCAAAGATTAGCCACAATTATACAAAGCCAAACAAATTCTTCCTCCCCTCTGTTTCCTCCCTCACATCATTGAGTCAGAGTCAGGAGGCAGAAGGCTCCCTTTTATACCTGACCCAGGAATGTTTCCAGTGCTATGCCGTGTCTTCCTGGAAGCACTTCCTGGCCAAAAAAAGTAGGGAGGTCCTCCCCTGACAGTGCCCTCTGTCAATACCCAGGGACACAGACAGGGATGCACTTCCGAATTCCAACTCCCAAGCACCCCTGTGGGTGTCCTGATTGGGTTGCCATACAAGGACCACTGCCACCTGCTGTATAGGCGATGGAACAGCTCCCGACACTTGGCTTCTGCTGGTCTATCCATTATTGCATATCGGCTAGGCACAAAGTTACTTCTCCGTCCTTCCGGCCAATTCAATTCTTGTCTGCTGGCCTCCGTTCTGGGTAATATATCAGCCTCCTTCCCAGCTGGGATGGCCGTTCTCCTCCTTCAACATTAATAAAATGTATGCACATTAAGTAAATGATGTATACACTAAGTGCATCTCACTTACTGTACACATTATATATTGACAATTAACATCAATTTTGAAAGATGCTGCCTGTTATTGTAGCTTATACTCTTTGACATCCAGGCACTGTTTTGGCAGCAATATGTGTATATAATATACTAGCAAAATACCCGCCCTTCACAGCGGAGAAGTAGTGTGTTAAAGAAGTAATGAAAAAAAATAAAATAAAATAACGTAACATGATTGTCAATGTAATGGTTTTGTCACTGTTATGAGTGTTGCTGTCATATATATATATATATATATATACACACACACACACACACACATTTAAACATATATATACATATACATACATATCTACATATATACATTGTAAAAGGCGCTATATAGCGCCTGACCCAACACAGATTGGACACGGGAGGCACGTGTAAAATAAAAGGATTTTTTATTCCTCTTCAGCTGGAGGGCACGTCTTCCCCGTACTCACCCCAGCCACAACACAGTCCCAAACACCAGTACAGCACCAGTAAAACACAAACATTCTTCTCTGGCACCACCACTCCTCCCTCACAACCTTGTCTTCCTCCACCTGACTCTGGCCGATGAGTGGTGGTTGCTGGCTCCCTTTTATAGGTGTTTGATCACCAAGATCCGGCGGCACTTCCAGGTGTGATGAAGCTGTTGTCCACACGGGCTCAAGAGTCCCAAACACAGCACCCCCTGGCGGTACCTGCGGGACCCAACAGGGCTGCCCCCAACTCCAATTCCCAGGGAGCC
Organism: Polypterus senegalus; assembly: GCF_016835505.1. Taxonomy (NCBI): domain Eukaryota; kingdom Metazoa; phylum Chordata; class Cladistia; order Polypteriformes; family Polypteridae; genus Polypterus; species Polypterus senegalus. The sequence continues at coordinate 26,455,458 of NC_053161.1, read as the reverse complement.
CTGTGGGAAACTGAGGCACTACACTAGCCCAGGGGGGCGGCCATCTAGCGTCCAGGGGGAGGTATTGCACTGTCCAGGGCTGCTCCCCCTGAATACAGTGTGCAGGGGCGTCCCGACTGGGCATGGACGCCAGGCGCCGGTCACAACATATACATATATATATACACACATACATATATACATATATACAGTGGTGTGAAAAACTATTTGCCCCCTTCCTGATTTCTTATTCTTTTGCATGTTTGTCACACAAAATGTTTCTGATCATCAAACACATTTAACCATTAGTCAAATATAACACAAGTAAACACAAAATGCAGTTTTTAAATGATGGTTTTATTATTTAGGGAGAAAAAATCCAAACCTACATGGCCCTGTGTGAAAAAGTAATTGCCCCCTTGTTAAAAAATAACCTAACGGTGGTGTATCACACCTGAGTTCAATTTCCTTAGCCTCCCCCAGGCCTGATTACTGCCACACCTGTTTCAATCAAGAAATCACTTAAATAGGAGCTGCCTGACACAGAGAAGTAGACCAAAAGCACCTCAAAAGCTAGACATTATGCCAAGATCCAAAGAAATTCAGGAACAAATGAGAACAGAAGTAATTGAGATCTATCAGTCTGGTAAAGGTTATAAAGCCATTTCTAAAGCTTTGGGACTCCAGCGAACCACAGTGAGAGCCATTATTCACAAATGGCAAAAACATGGAACAGTGGTGAACCTTCCCAGGAGTGGCTGGCCAACCAAAATTACCCCAAGAGCGCAGAGACGACTCATCTGAGAGGTCACAAAAGACCCCAGGACAACGTCTAAATAACTGCAGGCCTCACTTGCCTCAATTAAGGTCAGTGTTCATGACTCCACCATAAGAAAGAGACTGGGCAAAAACGTCCTGCATGGCAGATTTCCAAGACGCAAACCACTGTTAAGCAAAAGAACATTACGGCTCGTCTCAATTTTGCTAAGAAACATCTCAATGATTGCCAAGACTTTTGGGAAAATACCTTGTGGACTGATGAGACCAAAGTTGAACTTTTTGGAAGGCAAATGCCCGTTACATCTGGCGTAAAAGGAACACAGCATTTCAGAAAAAGAACATCATACCAACAGTAAAATATGGTGGTTGTAGTGTGATGGTCTGGGGTTGTTTTGCTGCTTCAGGACCTGGAAGGCTTGCTGTGATAGATGGAACCATGAATTCTACTGTCTACCAAAAAATCCTGAAGGAGAATGTCCGGCCATCTGTTCGTCAACTCAAGCTGAAGTGATCTTGGGTGCTGCAACAGGACAATGACCCAAAACACACCAGCAAATCCACCTCTGAATGGCTGAAGAAAAACAAAATGAAGACTTTGGAGTGGCCTAGTCAAAGTCCTGACCTGAATCCAATTGAGATGCTATGGCATGACCTTAAAAAGGCGATTCATTCTAGAAAACCCTCAAATAAAGCTGAATTACAACAATTCTGCAAAGATGAGTGGGCCAAAATTCCTCCAGAACGCTGTAAAGACTCATTGCAAGTTATCAAAACGCTTGATTGCAGTTATTGCTGCTAAGGGTGGCCCAACCAGTTATTAGGTTCAGAGGGCAATTACTTTTTCACACTGGGCCGTGTAGGTTTGGATTTTTTCTCCCTAAATAATAAAAACCATCATTTAAAAACTGCATTTTGTGTTTACTTGTGTTATATTTGACTAATGGTTAAATGTGTTTGATGATCAGAAATATTTTGTGTGACAAACATGCAAAAGAATAAGAAATCAGGAAGGGGGCAAATAGTTTTTCACACCACTGTATACACATACATCCACATATATATACATATATATATATATATACATATCTACATATACACACATACATATACATACACATACATGTATATATACATACATACACACACACATATAAACATATATATACATATACACATATACATATATACAGTACATATACATATATATCTACATATATACATATCTACATATATACACACATACATATACACACATATATATATATATATATATATACCCTTTGGGGTGCAAGCAACTGTTGCTTGGGGTGCCAGAATCCATCGAGGAAGAAAAATGAAAAACATTATTTGCACAAAATCTTAATTTATCTATCCATTCCTAAATAATTAAATGGGCAGGGTATTTCGTATCAGTGCAATACGCTGCTTGTTAAAACGGTAATTTTTATTTAGTCAACAGAAATATCTTTGGTAGGAATGCAAGTTAAATTTAGTCATCATTGCATACATTTTTCTTCACCATAGAAATTTAAAGACTAAATTCAACTTACATTCCTACCAAAGATATTTCTGTCGACTAAATAGAACCTACTTATATCCAAATAGAACTTGAAAAGATATATTTTTTCGAATCTGATCGTGCATTTTAGATCGACTTGATGCACACCACATCGGGCCCACTGCTATTGTGCTCTCGGCTGCCTACCTCAATAAGTCACCGTCCCTTCGCTCTTACTTTTTTACCGTTCATTTAATCATGGCTAGCCGCGAAAAAATTAGAAAATGGAAGGAGGATTACACTAAGTATGGCTTTACCAAAACAATTATTGATGGCGAATAAAGTATTAATTATTCATAAAGCTTCAATTGGTGATCTGTTTTTCTGCGTTAACCTCATATTTTTTCATACTTCTTCTCAAACCAAGGGGGTGCGAAATTAGCCTCGTCAGTCACAGGGGGTGTGAGTGTAAAATGAATCGGGAAGCACTGATATATATGTATATATATATATATATATATATATTGAAATAGTTTTACTGTCAAATAATGCAAAGAGTACGTTTCGCTCTAATTCTGGGCTCATCAGGCGTACACACTCACTGCACCCCCTCTCGGGAATTGAACCTCAGACGTCAGCGCTAGAGGCAAAGCTGGACATTGACTTTTTCCACCATGTGCTTTGTTTCTGCAGTAGCTGCACTTATGTGTATGCTTGTATGCGTCACTCACTTCATATTATTTTATGGCCTTCTCAATTGTGTAATGCGGTTTTTGTTCAGCGCTCTTTGGAGCTGTTGCTTTTTGTTTGCGTACTGCGCTCACAGTCAGTCCACGTGAGCCGCTCGGTGTACATGCATCGAAGGTTCTCAGCTGTGCTTGTGCTATGTCGTGCGATGTCCACGGCTTTATTTAATGTCAGCTAAGACCCGGCACTAAAAAGTTTCTCTCGCAGTTTCGCTGAGTTTGTGCCAAACACCACCCTGACCATCTCATCTTCTTCTTCTTGAATATTTATCGGTAGAGTGTTTCTATTGGATTGTTAGTGACGGATGGCGTTATAAGGGCAGGCGTTCAATTACGTGGGGGGCGTGACGATGAGGGACGTAACTCCGCCTCACACGGCGACCGAGCTGCGGCTATGGCTGGTATATATGTACATAAGTAGGTTCCAGTTATGACCGATTACGCGTAGAATTTCGAAATGAAACCTGCCTAACTTTTGTAATGAAGCTGTAAGGAATTAGCCTGCCAAATTTCAGCCTTCTACCTACACGGGAGGTTGGAGAATTAGTGATGAGTGAGTCAGTCAGTGAGTGAGTCAGTCAGTCAGTCAGTGAGTGAGGGCTTTGCCTTTTATTAGTATAGATATATAATATATATCAGAAATTTACTGTATTAACTTTTAAATACCATCAACTCTGGCTCTTACCATTTAAGCTGTTTGTTTTTAAACACTATACTGGTTTAAACAATGAACTTGCTTCCATGTGTTTTCGTAAATGCTGCAGAATGCAGAAAACTTTACATTTTTTTCAAGACAAAGTTTACACTGTATAATAAAGTGGCTTTGTTTGGCCAGTGATGTTCAGTCAGTACTTTACAATGAGTGCTGCCACTATACTGAGAGCTTTCCAGTGCTTCATCCTTTGTATAGGTATCTCAGAAACATAAAGTCAGTGCACACTAGATTTGAGGCAGGAGCTTTTATAACACGCAGCCAGTTCTTGCCCAATACACTGGGATTAAAATTTTTTACGCTCTAAGACTGTGGCCTGCAACCCCAGAAATATTTATATGCAGTCTGTGATGAAGTGAGAAGGGGTCCATGGTGGTTTGTGATTTTAAAGAAAAAGTTTGCAACTTATAGGTGCGGGCGCATTCTGCTGCAATGCCGTGCAGCCTTGGAGAATTTAAACAACAACACCATTTATTTATATAGCACATTTTCCTACAAAAAGTAGCTCAAAGTGCTTTACATACTGAAGAAAAGAAAAATAAAAGACAACATAAAAAATTTAAATAAGACAACATTAGTTAACATAGAAAAGGAGTAAGGTCCGATGGCCAGGGTGGACAGAAAAAACAGAAAAAAACTCCAGACAGCTGGAGAAAAAAAAAATCTGCAAGGGTTCCAGGCCACGGGACCGCCCAGTCCCCTCTGGGCATTCTACCTAACATAAATGAAATAGTCCTCTTTGTAGTTAGGGTTCTCACGGAGTCACTTGATGTTGATGGTCATACAGACTTCTGGCTTTTAATCTATCCATCATTGTTGGAACATCACGGTGCTTTGAGTAGATGCCAAAAGGATACCGGAAAAGGGAACAGAAGAGAGAGTAGGGGTTAGTACAGATTTTAGAGCCACCATGAATAGTTATTATAATGAGTTGGAGATATAGAGTATCAGGATTTTGATTACCGTGAAATTATGAGAAGGCCATGTTAAAATAACGTGTTTTCAGCAGTTTTTTGAAGTGCTCCACCGTATCAGCCCGGTGAATTCCTATTGGCAGGCTATTTCAGATTTTAGGTGCATAACAGCAGAAGGCCACCTCACCACTTTTAAGTTTTGTTCTTGGAATTCTAAGGAGATACTCATTTGAGGATCTGAGGTTACAATTTGGAATATAAGGTGTCAGACATTTCGATATATAAGATGGGGCGAGATTATTTGAGGCTTTATTAACTGTAAGCAGAATTTTAAAGTCAATCCTGAATGACACAGGTAACCAGTGTAGCAACATCAACACTGGAGAGATGTGCTCGGATTTTCTTTTCCTAGTTAGGATTCTAGCAGCTGCATTCTGCACTCATTGCAAACAATTTATGTCTTTTTTGAGTAGTCCTGAGAGGAGAGCGTTACAGTAATCTAGTCGACTGAAAACAAACGCGTGAACTAATTTCTCAGCATCTTTCAGTGATATACAGTAAGAGGTCTAACTTTAGCTATGTTTCTTAAGTGAAAAAATGCTGTCTTAGTGATCTGATTAATATGCGATTTAAAATTCAGATTACAGTCAACAATTACCCCTAAGCTTTTTACCTCCGTCTTGACTTTTAATCCTAATGTATCCAGTTTATTTCTAACTAGCAAAATACCTGCGCTTCGCAGCGGAGAAGTAGTGTGTTAAAGAGTTAATGAAAAAGAAAAGGAAACATTTTTAAAATAACGTAACATGATTGTCAATGTAATTGTTTTGTGAGTGTTATGAGTGTTGCTGTCATCAAGGATTTGATTATCACTATTTCTTTCAATCAGGTTCGTATTTGGAGGACGTGTTGTGTTCAAGTTACATTCCGTGTTTGTCAACCATTGTAAAGATAACAGGTTTCATTCATTGATTCCTTTCTTACTGCATCAATAAACAGCTCGTCTTCCTCTTTATTTAAGACATCACACACTGCATGCACAGGTTTTTTTTACACTGTCTTCCTTTAGCTGGGCATTGACTTTTTCCACCGTGTGCTTTGTTTCCGCAGCAGCTGCACTTATGAATATGCTTGTGTGTGTCACTCACTTCATATTCTTTTGCTACCTTCTCAATTGTGTAATGCTTTTTTGTTCAGCGATCTTTGGAGCTCTTGCTTTTTGTCTGTGTACTGCGTTCACAGTTAGTTCACGTGAGCTGCTCGGAGTACATGCATCGAAGGGTCTCAGCTGTGTTTGCGCTATATCGTGCGATGTCCACAGCTTTATTTAATGTTAGCTAAAACCCGGCACTTATAAGTTTTTCTCGCAGTTTCACTGAATTTGTGCCAAACACCACCCTGACCATCTCATCTTCGTCTGAATAAGCACAGTCCTTCACCCGCGAATATTTAGCGGCAGAGTGTTTCTATTGGATTGCCGCTGATGGACGGCCTTATATGGGCAGGCACTAAATTACAAACGCCAGGGGCAGCCTGTCTATGAACTTAATTTAATATAAACTTACGGTTCACGCCGTGCTTTGTTTCCGCAGTAGCTGTACTTATGAATATGCTTGTATGCATCATTTGCTTCGTAATGTTTTTCTGCCTTCTCAAATGTGAAATGCCGTTTTGTGCTCATCGCTGTTTGGAGTTCTTCCTTGTTCTCTACGTACTTACGTAGGAGGCGTGATGATGTCACATGAAACTCCGCCCCCCCACGGCCATCTCCAGCTCAACTCCATTACATTATATGGAGAAAAATAGCTTCCAGTTATGACCATTACGCGTAGAATTTCAAAATGAAACCTGCCCAACTTTTGTAAGTAAGCTGTAAGGAATGAGCCTGCCAAATTTCAGCCTTCTACCTACACGGGAAGTTGGAGAATTAGTGATGAGTGAGTGAGTGAGTGAGTGAGTGAGTGAGTGAGTGAGGGCTTTGCCTTTTATTAGTATAGATAGAGAGATGTGTTCGCTGACGATATGAGCGCCTTTTGGGGACAGTCGCGGTGGGTATTGTGTAGACTGGTGAGACGTCCCTGCCATTAATCGGCTGTGATGGCACTGTCAGTCCTCCACTCCTGTGCGTGTCTTCATAATCCGAGCTGACGACCTCATAAACGTATACTGTACGTGCAAAAGAAAGTGCGAATCGCCTTAATATTAGTTTGCCGCAGTGTATAAAAGAGGTCCCGTGTTTGCACTTGTCTGGGCTATAGCTCAGGGGGAGAATGAAAAAAATTAAAAGTGCTCACTTTGACTTAAGGCAGAAGCACAGTCAGCGTCTCAAAGGCCGGCACAGCTATGCGCGCGTGCCAGCTGCTCGACTTTCGCAGGGCAGGAGACCCCATTTGTTACAGACTCGTTCACGTGATCAAAAGTCTCAGCGCTCTTTGGAGGTCATTCATATATCTATACTAATAAAAGGCAAAGCCCTCACTGATTGACTCACTCACTCACTGACTCACTCACTCACTCACTGACTCATCACTAATTCTCCAACTTCCTGTGTAGGTAGAAGGCTGAAATTTGGCAGGCTCATTCCTTACAGCTTCCTTACAAAAGTTGGGCAGGTTTCATTTCGAAATTCTACGCGTAATGGTCATAACTGGAAGGTATTTTTCTCCATTTACTGTAATGGAGTTGAGCTTGAAAGCCGTGGGGGCGGAGTTTCATGTGACATCATCACGCTGCCCACGTAATCACGTGAACTGACTGTCAACACACTATGCAGAAAACCAGGAAGAGCTCCAAAATGCGCTGAAGAAAACATGCATTATATAATTGAGAAGGCAGCGAAACAATAAGAAGCGAGCAAGTGACATATACTGCCATATTCATCAGTGCAGCTACTTCGGAAACAAAGCAAGGTATAAACCTAAACTTTAAATTAAGTTAATAGACAGGCTGCCGCTGGCGTTTTTCATGCCCACGGGTAATGCAGGATACAAGTTTAATGAGAGGACGCAGGATATAAACGAGAGTTTTGATCACTTTGTAACTAAGTTAAAATTGCAGGTGAAGGGATGTGCTTATGCAAATTCCGAGAGACTGTGTTTGTGGGGGATTGACAGTTAAGGCGGATGGAGGAGTCACGTCATCATATCCCCTCCCATTTACCTCATTTCGCTCTGAGCTGAGCTCCGCGGCTAACACCGTCTTCCGAAGCAACTTCGTCACACTGCCACCTAAAGGCAAAACTTAAATATATAAAGTCAGCGTCGGAATATATAAACTCAGCTGGAATATATAAAGTCAAATCTTGAATATATAAAGTCAGCTTCGGAATATATTGTCACGCTTGGGTCACAGATTTACACAGAGACACAGGAGGTCGTAGAAACAAGAAGGATTTTTATTCAAACACTGCAAACACATGAGCTTAAACATGCTCCATGACAAGTCAGAGATGACAGTTCCGCTAGGAGCAGAGAGAGAGCGATAAAAGCAAGCAAACAATCAATTTTCAACTGACAGGCTGCACAAGGCTTTTAAGTTAGCGGAGTATCGCGCGAGGTTTGCATTACGCGTTATAGCGCAAGTGAGAAAGTAAGGAGCAATGTGAGGGTAGTCTGTGTTTCAGGGGTTGTGGTTTTCCCAGAGGGAGGCGTCTGTATCTTCTTGGGGTGCGATCAGCCCTCCAGCTCACACCCTCCCCCTCAGCTTTATTCACATTTCCGTGAATCAAGCGAATCCCTGTACCAGGTTCATTTAGTCGTTATAATACGTCTGCGTTGACGTGTTCAGAACCTGGTCGATGTTTTACTGTGAAATGGTAAAAGTTGTAAGCTCAGAAACCATCTCATGAGGCGAGAGTTTGTATCTTTCTGTCGGTATGACCATTGAAGTGGAGCATGAGCAGTTACCAAAGTGAAGTTTCGTCCCCACACGTAATAGCGAAGCCCTCCAGCTCACAATATAAAGTAAGCGCTGGAATATATAAAGTCAAAACTTCAATATATAAAGTCATTGTCGGAATATACAAAGTCAGTGCTGCAATATCCATCCATTTCCGAACCCGTTGAATCCGACCACAGGGTCACGGGGGTCTGCTGGAGCCAATCCCAGCCAACACTGGGTGCAAGGCAGGAACCAATCCTGGGCAGGGCAAATTCATCATTTTCAAAACATTAACCAAACAGTGTTTTTTTAATTTATTTTTCTGAATACGTTTTTGTAACTTTTGTGATACTTTTGTTAACTTACTTCAGTTCAGAGTCGTTTCAATCAATATATTTTGACTTTGAGTTTATATATTCAGGAATGAGTTTATATACTCCGATGTTGACTTTATATAATCAGGAATGACTTTATAAATTCTGACGCTGACTTTATATATTCAGGTTTTCACTTTATATATTCCAGCGCTGACTTTATATATTCAAGTTTTGAATTTATATATTCCAGCGATGACTATTTATATTCAAGTTTTGACTTTATATATTCCAGCGGTGACTTTATTTATTCAAGTTTTGACTTGAATTGTCAATCATGTTACGTTATTATTAAAATGTTTCCTTTTCTTTTTACTTCTCCGCTGCCAAGCGTGGGTATTTTGCTATATATAGATATAGATATAGATATAGATATATAGATGTATATAAATATGACAACAACAATTACATTAACAATCATGTTACGTTATTTTAAAAATTTTTCTTTTCATTTTCATAACTTCTTTTATACACTACTTCTCCGCTGCGAAGTGCGGGTATTCTGCTAGTATATATATATATATATATATATATATATATATATATATATATATATATATATATATATATATATATATATATATATATATATATATAGCAAAATACCCATACGCAGTGGAGAAGTAATGTTAAAGAAGTAATGAAAAAGAAGAGAAAACATTTTAATAATAACGTAACATGACTGACATTGTCATGAGTGTTGCTGTCATATATATGCCTGCCTGAATAAGTCACCTCGCTCTTACTTTTTTACCGTTCATTTAATCATGGCTAGTGGCGGGAAAAATTATAAAATGGAAGGAGGATTACACTGAGTATGGCTTTACCAAAACAATTATTGATGGCGAATCGATTATTCATAAAGCTTGAATTGGTGATCTGTATTTCTTTGTTAACCTCTTTTTCATACTTCTTCTCAAACCAAGGGGGTGCGAGGGTAAAATGAATCGAGAAGAAAAGGAAACATTTTAAAAATAACGTAACACGATTGTCAATGTAACCTTTTGTAAGTAGTGCCTGGAGGATTCAGTGTGGAGAAACTCTAGAGACAGCGTGTGTATTAACTTGTGGATTTTTCTGTGAGTATTTGGTGGCAGTGTGACGAAGTTGAAAGACGGCGTTAGCCGCGGAGCTCAGCTCAGAGCGAAATGAGGTGAATGGGAGGGGAGATTATGACATGACTCCTCCTCCCGCCTTAACTGTCAATCCCCCACAAACACAGTCTCTCGGAATTTGTATAAGCACAGCCTTCGACCAGCAATTTGAACTTAGTTAGAAAGTGATCAAAACTCTCGTTTATACCCTGCGTCCTCTCATTAAACTTGTATCCCGATTAGCCGTGGGAATGACAAACGCCAGCGGCAGCCTGTCTATGAACTTAATTTAAACTTTAGGTTTACACCGTGCTTTGTTTCTGAAGTAGCTGCAGGCATGAATATGCTTGTACAGTATGTGTCACTCGCTCGCTTCTTATTGTTTCGCTGCCTTCTCAATTGTATAATGCATGTTTTCTTCAGCGCTTTTTGGAGCTCTTCCTGGTTTTCTACGTAATGTGTTGACAGTCAGGTCACGTGATTACGTGGGAGGCGTGATGATGTCACACGAAACTCCGCCCCCCACGGCCATCAAGCTCAACTCCATTACATTATATGGAGAAAAATAGCTTCCATTTATGACCATTACGTGTAGAATTTCGAAATGAAACCTGCCCAACTTTTGTAAGTAAGCTGTAAGGGATTAGCCTGCCAAATTTCAGCCTTCTACCTACACGGGAAGTTGGAGAATTAGTGATGAGTCAGTGAGTGAGTGAGTGAGTGAGTCAGTCAGTCAGTCAGTCAGTCAGTGAGGGCTTTGCCTTTTATTAGTATACATAACCTCATTGTATCCATTATTGCCAGTCACTAAGATTTCAGTTTTCTCTTTATTTAACTTGAGAAAGTTACTATTCATCCATTCTGAGATACAAGTCAGACATTGTGTCAGTGAATCAAGAGAATCGGGGTCATCAGTTGCTATTGATAAATACAGCTGTGTGTCATCAGCATAGCTGTGGTAGCTCACGTTGTGCCCTGAGATAATCTGACCTAAAGGAAGCATGTAGATTGAGAATAACAGCGGACCCAGGATAGAGCCTTGTGGAACACCATATTGGATATTAAGTGTCTTTGAGTTGTAATTACCACAACTAACAAAGAATTTTCTCCCTGCCAGATAGGATTCAAACCAATTTAAGACATTGCCAGAGTGGCCCACCCATTGACTAAGGCGATTTCTAAGAATATTATGATCAATGGTATCAAATGCGGCACTTAGATCTAAGAGGATGAGAACAGATAAATGGCCTCTGTCTGCATTCACTCGCAAATCATTTACTACTTTAACGAGTGCAGTTTCTGTGCTGTGATTTGTTCTAAAACCCGACTGAAATTTATCAAGAATAGCATGTTTATTGAGGTGGTCATTTAAGTGCATAATGACTGCCTTCCCCAGAATTTTACTTAAGAAAGGCAGGTTAGAGATGGGTCTAAAATTTTCAAGAGCTGAGGGGTCGAGATTATGTTTCTTAAGTAGGGTTTAACTACAGCAGTCTTAAGACAGTCTGGGAAGACTCCCGTATCTAATGACGAATTTACTATGTCAAGAACATTATCAATTGGCACGCCCGATACTTCTTAAAGACTTTTTGCATCTAAAAATACCTGAAAAATATATTTACTCAAGTACAGTAATAAATGTAAATGTAATAATTACTTTAAACCACTGAAAATAACTTTCTTTAGTAAATAAATATTGTTTTTTTTTATTTTCTTCAATTATGATGCTATTTCCAGACTTCATTCTAATATTGAATGTTAGTCAATTTTATATCAGGCTTGCTAGGCATACTATAATCAGCTCTAGTTGCCAATTACATTATTTAAATTGATGACCCTAATGATCCCTTTAATAGCGTCAATTTTATTAAGCCAGTGTTATTTTTCCATACTGACATTTGAAACTGTTTAGCATTGCTAAACATTATTAGGTTGAATTGATTTGGTTAGTAATGCATTAATATTGTAAACTTTTGAGAAGTACGTACACAATGGAGACAGTTTTTTAAAAAAGCTTTAAACAGCTCTATCAGGCGAACAATGTGTATTTTTTAAATTTGTAGATTAATCTACTTTAATACATTTCTACAGATACACATTTAAGTATTCTCCCACAACCTAATTTCGTTTTCTCGTTTTTCATCTTTCTTTAAGAATAGTACCAGTCCTCTGTGTTGGAGTAGAAGATGCTCCATTGCCCTGGGAAGTGCCTGTGGTATTGAATATTTACACACCAATAAACACATCCACAGAGACATAAAAAGGTATGTATTAGAGTGCTCTGCCAGACATATTCCATTTTTTTAAACTCTTAAATCCTGAAACAAAAAGTCAAAATTTTTAATGAATTTTAAAGGAAAATGTAATTTTAATAGCACATCATAGAATATACAGTAGTTCAGTATGTGCTGGTATACTGAAAGTAAATGGTATAATTATTTTTTTTCTTTTTAAGTAAAACTCTGAATATCCTGCCTTATCTGAGAACTATAATCAGGCATTAGCTGTTTTGTCTTCAGTGAGTTCTAGAGCAATTTGACGGATTTATTTTAAACTCACAGGAAAACTTAGCAGTAACATAATATGTCAGTGATAAATATTTTTAATTCTGCCAAATTGGCTTACAGCCAAGAGTTATAAAAGCATTGTTTTAAATTGGAAAGTCAGAAAAATAGCTGTTTTCTAAAACAGTAAATGTAATTACATTATTTTTTATTTATATTTTTTAATATGGAATTGTTATTGACAGTGCAAATATCTTGCTGGACTCTTTGCTAATACCAAAGATTTCAGACTTTGGCCTCACACGGGCAGCAGCAAAGCTGACTTCAACTGTTTTTACTGAAAAAGTTGTTGGCAGCACTGCTTACATGGCTCCAGAAGCTTTGAGAGGGGAAATTACAGCGAAGTCAGATTTGTTCAGCTTTGGAGTAGTAAGTACAAAATCATCATGTTACTTAATTTATTTGTACAGTTTTTCAGCTGCTTCCACCTAATATTGAGTTGGTGGTTCATTACATTTGCTGCCCGAGTTGAGTTGATGGTGAAATTCTAATCCAAGTAGTTTATTACCAGCCCACAAACGCTCAATAGGATTGAGATATGTTAACTGGGGAGGCCATTTGCACTACTAAATGCAATGATATGTTCTTAGAACCTTCCTTTTAATAACTAATGCAGCATTATTGTGTTGAAAAAAACCATCTGCAAATGGTTATGCTGTAGCAATGATGAGATATGCTTCATTAGTAATGATGTTCACATATCCATTGTCATTCAAATATTGTTGTAGTTGTATTAAGCATTGTCTTGTACAATTACATACCTTAACATACCATATTAAGAATTTGGGGACTCTCAAAACTAGATGATGTTTTTTTGGGTAGGCTGGATGGCCTGTTCTCTTCTAGCTTGTTCTAATGTTTTAAAAAACTATCATACCTCTCTGGTTAAACTTTACATTAGCTAGCAACATTATGTTGCATTTTCCGGCAATTGAAGAACCAACTCAATATTAGGCAGGGGTTTCTTCTGTTCACTGCAGCCATACTTTTTTGTTCCTTGCTAACAGTGGTGTAGCTTGGCTGGGCCTTTATCTGCTTTAACATATTGTTAACAAGGTATGGCAAGGTGTATTCTCTAATGAGCTTCTTCTGGCACATTGTTATGCTCCTCTGATAGTTATATAATGTTGATATTCTTCAACTTTTGTCATCTTCTAATGGCATGCATTTTATCTCTGTTTCTGACCACAGGACTGACATTGGCTGCATGTTGTTTTTTTTTTGTGATGGCCCATTCTTGAGTTCAAAAAGGAAACCTAATGTCAGCCTATCAGACAGTAACCATAATATTGAAATCAAAAATGCTGTAATTTTTTGTTTTTCCACTTCTCTTTATTAATTGAATGCACATAGTCTCTTGGTACCTGCTACCAATCCACAAGAAAAAAAACAGCAAAAATTACCTAAGTAGAGAGAGAGAGAGAGAGAAAAAAAGTAGGTACTGGCCTAAAATGCAGAAGAAGTAGGTAAATCAAAAATACTGAACAGAAAAAGTTACTGGAGCCAGAATCTAAGTGTTCCAATAAATTAACTTATAAAGACAATTAAGAGCAAAATGCTGATCATCTATGGAGGAGCACAGTGAAGAATTAATACATAATTATATTTTTTAGTGTAGTGTTTTTTTTAATATTTGGTGGACAAATTGAACATTCCCAGATCTCAACAACTCTTAGAAAATGTGAGGTGCCTAACATCCAAGTGACGAACCACTTACTATTTGCAGAGCTTCTTAATATGATGTATGTTTGGCACAAATACAACTGCACAATAGATAAGGTAAAAAAATAGGTTTATTTAAACAGTGTGAATTTAGCTTAGACAAGGTGGCCTTTGGTAAAGGCAAAAAACACAATATTACTGAACAGATTTGCTTAAAACAGTTAATTGTAATTAAAGTTATTAGTATATTTAGCTGAAACCAAAACTAATATTCATTCACAATTTAGCCTAACGTTTCAAGCACTTATAAAATGTAAAACTACATAGTAATTGCAGCGTTTTACCAGAAAAAGAAAAAAAAAATCTGAAATACAGTTGGCAAAACAATCTGCAGCCCACGGTTTAAATGATTGAAAGGATTATACAGTCATGGCCGAAATTATCGGCACCCCTGGAATTTTCCCAGTAGAAAATCCACAATTTCTCCCAGAAAATTGTTGCAATTACAACTGTTTTAGTATATACATATTTATTTCCTTTTTGTGCATTGGAAAAAATACCAAATCTAACATCATTTCACACAAAACTCAAAAACCGGGCTAGACAAAATTATTGGCACATTCAACTTAATACTTGGTTGCACGCCTTTTGGAAAAAATAACTGAAATCAAGCGCTTCCTATAACCATCAACAAGCTTGTTACACCTCTCAACTGGAATTTCCGACCACTCTTCTTTTGTAGACTGCTCAAGGTCTCTCAGATTTGAAGGGTGCCTTCTCCAAATAGCAATTTTGAGATCTCTCCATAACCGTTCAATCAGATTTAGATCCGAACTCATTGCAGACCACTTCAGAAATCTCCAGCGCTTTGTCTTCAACCATTTCTGGGAGCTTTTAGAGATATGTTTGGGGTCATTGTCCTGCTGGAACACCCATGACCTCTGACGCAGACCCAGCTTTCTGACACTGGGCCCTACATTGCGCCCCAATATCTTTTGGTAGTCTTCAGATTTCGTGATGCCTTGCACGCAGTCAAGGCATCCCGTGCCAGAGGCAGCAAAACATCCCCAAAACATCTTAGAACCTCCACCATGTTTGACTGTAGGTACTGTGTTCTTTTCTTCATAGGCCTCATTCCGTTTTCTGTAAACAGTAGAATGATGAGCTTTACCAAAAAGCTCTACCTTGGTCTCATCTGTCCATAAGACAGTCACCCAGAAGGATTTTGGCTTCCTCAAGTAAATTTTGGCAAACTCCAGTCTGGCTTTTTTATGTTTCTGTGGCAGCAGTGAGGTCCTCCTGGCTCTCCTGCCATAGCCTTTCATTTTGTTCAGATGTCGACAGATAGTTCAAGCTGACAATGTTGCACCCTGAGTCTGCAGAACAGCTTGAATATGTTTTGAAGTTGATTGGGGCTGTTTATCCACCATTCGAACTATCCTTCATTGCAGTCTTTTATCAATTTTTGTCTTCCGTCCACGTCCAGGGAGATTAGCTACAGTGCCATGTGTTGTGAACTTCTTGATTATGTTGCGCACAGTGGACAAAGGAACATGAAGATCTCTGGAGATGGACTTGTAGCCTTGAGATTGTTGATATTTTTCCACAATTTGTGTTCTCAAGTCCTCAGACAATTCTCTGCTCTTCTTGCTTAGTGTGGCACACTCAGACACACAACGAAAGGTTGAGTCAACTTTTCTCCATTTTAACTGGCTTCATGTGTGATTGCTATATTGCCAGCACCTGTTTCTTGCCACAGGTGAGTTCAAACGAGCATCATATGCTTGAAATAAAACAATTTTCCCACAATTTTGAAAAGGTGCCAATAACTTTGTCCAGGCCATTTTTGGAGTTCTGTGTGACATGATGTCAGATTTGGCTTTTTTTCTCTGTTTTTGTGTTTTTCCAATGCACATAAAGGAAATAAACATGTGTATACCAAAACATTTGTAATTGCAACAATTTTCTGGGAGAAAAGGTGCATTTTCTGGGAAAATTCCAGGGGTGCCGATAATGTTAGCCATGACTGTATAAGGTAGCATCAATTTTCATTGTAACTAACCAACATGTTTTAACTCAGTTTTATGTATGTGACTGGCAACTATCCTAATTGTGCCCCTCTCAGCAAAACATCCTGTATGTGCTTTGCACACATTTTTCAGAGATCCATTTATACATGAAATTTGTGACTGAAGCAGGCTGTTTTATAAAAGAGTTCTCTTCACCAAAGTACAGGGTGAGCCAAAATGAAGTACCACATTTCTCAAGGTCATTGCTTGAGGTACAGGCAGCTGAGTGGGTTGGGGTGGGGGTTCTTCGATAGGCGATCCCTTGTAGTTTTCAGTCTGCAACATGCCTTGGTCAGGTGCACACCATGCTTTCGCTGTCGAAGCGTTCTTCAAATACAATGAGTCCATCATTACTATACAACGCACCTTCCAAATGCACTTCAGCATTCCTCCTAACAGTGATGTCCCAAATTGGAAAACAATTCTTCAGTGGGAGGCTAAATTTAAACAGATGGGTACAACATTGAACAGAAAATCTCCAGGCCGTCCTCGGACTGTACAAATGCCTGAAAACATCCAAGCTGTAAGGGCATCAATTTTGCAGCCTCCTAGAAGTTCAGCACGCAAACATGCTTCTGCCTTAGGCATTTCCAACACGTCTTTGAGGATGATTTTGCAGGAGGACCTTAATTTCATTCCATACAAAATGATGGTAGTTCAGGAAATCACTGAGAGAGACTGGGAGAGCTGGAGAGAGTTTTGCGTGATCATTCTGAAAACTGTTCATGGAGACAACATTGTTATATGCAGTGATGAGGCACATTTTCATTTAAATGGTTGCGTAAATAAGCAAAACCTTCGCTATTGTGCTGAAACCAACCCTCATGAACTTCATCAGAGACCCCCATGTTAAAGTTTGTTGCACTGTTGCAGAATTTGGCATTGTAGGCCCTTTTTTGAGGAGGGGGGAGCAACAGTTACCGTCACTTCAGAACATTACATTGAAATATTCCAGCCCTAACTGGAAGAAATGCATGTGGTAGATGCCTGGTTTCAACAGGATGGAGCAATAGCTCATATGGCACGGAGATCCATGCAAGTTTTGCAGAAGATGTTTCCAGGGAAGCTGATCTCCCTGTGCAGTGATGTTGGGTGTCTTTCATGCTCGCCTGATCTCGCTCTGCGCAATTTCTTCAAGGCTATCTCAAGTTGAAGGTATACACACACCGACCTCAAAACCTTGAAGCTCTCAAGTACACTGTTTGGCATAAAATTGCCACTATTCCGCTTGAAATGGCTGAACGAATCATGCAAGCGTTCAGAGATTGTCTCCAAGAGTGTATTGCTAATGATGGCCACCACCTTGAAGACATCATTTTTAAAACAGAGTGAAAAAAAATCTATTTTGTATACCCTTTCTTGTGTCATAATGAAATTAATTTTATCTTGGAGTGTTTTTGTAGAATAAACATTTGAAATGTGGTACTTCTTTTTGGTTCGCCCTTTTCTTCATTTTCAACATCAAAGCATTTTATGAGAAATGGAACTTATGCCAAAAGCATCTGGTGAAAGGCCAGAAACAACATAGATAGTACCCCAGTTTGTTGGATGTGCATTACTGCAGCTACATTCATGTGAGGACAGTTAGGAAGTGCTAAATAATCTGACACACATGCTTTTGGGATCTAGAAGTAAAATCAGAGTAGCCAGAGAAAACCCCACATAGAAATGCAAACAGATATTGGGTAAAAGGATACTCTTCCTTCCTTGCTGCTTTTAAAGATTGTCTTTGTCGACTGGCTCTCCTCTCTTTCTTTTGGGTGGGGATTGAATTTTGGTTTTGTAATGTATGATTTGATGGTATGGATTGTTATTTGCTTTTACTTAAAAATAAAACACACAAAGATGATATAATCTTTGTGTAAAATTGCTTCATTTAGGTATGATTTAAGCCCCAAATTCTGGAAAAAGTTGTAAAAACTTGTTTTTGCATTTTGATTATGGGGTATTTTATGCAGATTAATGATTTTAAAAAAATATCCATTTAAGAGTATGGCTGTTTTGACACAATGTGAAAAAAGAAGCAGTTTGAATATTTTATGATTGTACTTTAAAAATATATAAATATTGAATCTGAATATCTGATAAAGTCACATTTTCTAAGCTGTCTTCCAATGGCATTTTTCTTGTGCAAGCAATTTCTGTCTCATTCTTATCCCATTTATATCGACTTCACGTTATTATGTGATTTGATATGAACACAGAAATAACAGCTATAAAGCCTTATGATCCTTAGTTGTCTAAGGCCTTGTGTAGATATAGGAAGAGGCAGTCTGAAAGTGTTCAAGTATAAATGAGCTATTAATCTTATCCATTTCAGTATCAGCCTGCAGAATTTTACATTCATAATATTTTTCTTGTTTCACAGTATCTGCTATTGCAATTAAGTTTAAGACAGAATAGCCATTTCTAAGTAAAGCACTAGAGTGCCTTGAAATTTTATTTTTATTATTGCTTTTGAATTTGTAAGCTCTCCAGATGTTAGATATATTGATTTTTCTATAAAACAGTATCTATATTCAATTTTTATTTTGTACAGGTTTTACTAGAAATCATCTCTGGACTTCCACCTGTTGATGAAAATCGTGAGCCACAGTTGCTGGTATTGTGCTTTTGAAAAATAACTTAAATAAGAATCTGTCTGTAGCTTCCTGAAACAACATAAAATTATTACTCTGATGTAGATAAATAGCACAGGAACTATAATCTTACAGATTCACCCTTAAGAAATTATATATTTTTTTAGGTCTTACTTACCCCCATGTTGTTTTTAGTGATGACAGAGAAAACATTTTACTCTTATGTTTTCATGGAGAGTGGAGATATCTAAGTTTTTAATTCTGGAGACGTTAGTGGCCCAGAGGGGACCAACACTGAACAGCAAACAATAATAAAATGTCCATAAAATGTTCAGAAATCATATTTTTTTGCTAAAATATTTTAAATAAACAAAAAATGAGAGTAGTACATGAAAATGAAGCACATTGAAACAAATTTGAGCTTTTGAATTGAAGACCTGCTGCTGCCCCTCTAGTTCATTGTAGAACCCTGTCTTCAATTGAAAAGCTTAAATATGTTTCCCTTTGTATGCTGGTAAGCATTCCAATGTACCTTTTTATTTTCAATAGGACAATAAATTTTAATAAGTAACAAACTAGTAACAGAGAAGGCTGTTCATATTTATTTATTTATTAATTCTAGAGCATTAATTACCTTTGGCCATGGTGGCTCTAAAGATGCTTTAGAATTATTCCTAACATCTAGTCAGTAGACTGCTGCCAGTCCAAGTACTGCAGGTCTGTCCCTCCAAGCCTGTTGTAATAAATCCCACCCATCCATCCACACACACAGTTCTAATGCTAGCATTTTAATATCTTGAACTGCTGTGTGTTACAAGATCTAGTTTCACATACAGAGACGCTTAAAACCTTTTTTAAAAGTGATCTATATGGATTGCACTGTATAGCTATGGATATGCTAATAGGAAGAGAGAACGGTACAATACACAACATATAAATGGACAATATGTCATTGGTCATTTGCAAGTAAATACCTTTTTAAACAGATTTTTTCAGAGAATTAAGTAAAACTGGTTCTTCAAAAACACTTGAATGATGTTACTTCTAAAAATATAATGTTTTAAGGTTATGGCATTTGTTTTTTTAGCTCTGAATGTTGAAAATGTTTTTTTATGCACTTTAACATTGCTTCCATAAATATTATCTTTGCTGTGTGAGCACCTGTTGAGTTTGACGGGGACAAGTGACATGAGCAGGGAGTGGACAACTGTATGCTCTTCACTGTTACAGTTTGTTCATTGTGTGTACATTGAGAAATTTTGAAGTCACCTCACAAGTTAGCACATATTCTACATGGACAGTATAAACAGATACTATATGTAAGTGGAATAAGGCTTGTGTAAATTATAGGGCAACATTTCATGTTTTAGGAGTTTTTTTTTTTTACTGAATACACATAATGTGATTTAAATCTTAGTGCAGAAAGACAGCAGATTAAATATCATTTCTAAACAATGTGGCAGGCTACTTGTCTTATTTAAGATTAATGTCCAATAACATTCATTGTGTCTTAAGTGAGATGATATTATATGAGATCACAGACGATGAGGACACAATTGGTATTTCAATTCAATTAGTTTGCATAATTTCAGGATCCTTCAGTTGAATGCCATGATCTTAATATTCTTGTCTTCTGGTTAGCTTGTCACAGCAGTTTATTTTTGTTTATGTGACAAATACTTTTACCAACAAGAGAATTTTTTTCATTTTATAATATAGAAAATGCAGAAAATAATTTTCTCACATTTGTGCTTTTGTTACTATACATTGTAGTAGTACAGTACAGTGATATTTGACATTTGGCTTTTGATATATAATATTGAACACACTTTCCCCTGTGGTCTTCTGGTAACTAGGTTAAAATTCTGTTCATATGGCCTCAAGTAAACATTTACTTTGTTTTGGTGTGCACATTTCTCAAAAGAAGTTAATTATTTTCTGCTCTTTGCAATTAAAAAGTCAGAACTTTAACTGACCCACGGATCAAGACTGGTTATTTTTTTTCTTTGATTCACCATTACCAGGCTTGATCCGAAATAAATGAGTTTCAAAATGGAGAGAAAGGTTCATATGCTGCATATCTAACCTTTCATTTAATATGTCATACTACCCTTAATTTTTTGTATGTATTTTTTCAATTAAATTACTTAATGCTACAGTTTTCTAATAAAGTATTTTATCATTGAAGACAAAATATACATTTTTGTTTTTAAGCTCGACTTCAAAGTTGAAATTGAAGATGAAGAGATGACATTGGAGGAGTGTGTCGACAAGAAAATGGAAGGGTGGAATATAGAATCAGTGGAGAAAATGTATTTAATTGCCAGTCAGTGCCTTCACGATAATAAAAACAGACGACCTGACATTAAAAAGGTTTGTGATTTGATTTCACACACTCACTTCCTTTTCTGTCATTGAGGAAAATACAGTAAAGGCTGCCTGTCTTTTCATGCCTGAGGTCTTTGGGAGTTTAGTGTGATGGCTTAAAAAACAAAGTATCAATGAATGTTTCTTGTTTATCAGTTATTTACATGCATTGTCCTGTAACTGTCCCCTTTTCTTGACTTTTTACTTTCTCATATACGAAGTATAGGGAAAGTAGTGTAATTATCCAAAAACTGGACCTCGAGATTTTGGTGAATCTCAACGTTTTAGAGCTCTCTCAGTTTTTGGAATTATGTCTGTGTGTCTGTCTGTGTGTGTGTGTATATGTATGTAAACACGATATCTTGAGTACGCATTCACTTAGGTCAACCAAATTTTGCATACAAGTATTAGGTACAAAATGTAGATTTCTATCAACTTTTAAACTATTTCTGCTAACTAGAAGTGGTACTTTTTTATTCATACAGCTGCAGAGTCCGATTTATTCAACTTTACTTTTATAATAATTATTCGATATATTATTCACTTGATTTGATGTGTTGTTGATGGTTGTTTAATGTGCATAATATACATATTTACATCATTGTCTCAAATATCCATCCCCAGTATACAAGAAAGTCTACGGGAGACCACTTCCGATTTTTACTCTCTGCAGCTCACCTTGTAAATTGTGTTCAAAACCAAATTATATTAATGCAGATATGCCATGAATCAAATATTAACAGACATTACATGTAAAATATCACAGCTTCCATTTACAGAAAACATCACAACTTATGGATGATATGCTCTCATCAAGCATTGCCTATTATTTAGTTTTTGTTTCTGTTATCATGTTTAATACCTTGCATTGCTTTGTGTTATTAGGGGGAATAAGACTGTTGTGGAAGACCCAGTTTCACTAATGTTAAACTCAAACTTTTATAGTGTTGAAATGTTGAATGTACTGCATTGGCTGAAGACATGCTAGAGCAGGAGAGGGATACAGTATACTGGAGAATGGAAAACAGACTGACTGTGAAATCATTACCCATAGGCTATGGACTTTACTGAAGTGTTGTAAAAGAGAAAAAACTAGTACAGTGTGCAGCCATTGCAGTGAGAGAAACTAGATTTTAGCAGAGTTGCAGTTCAATCATTGAAATGGCTGGCAGGAACAGCAAGTGACTAAAGCATGCTTACTTGTGGAAACATTTGCAGTAAAAAGAGTATATCTTTATTACAAATAAAATAACAAAAGGAGAAAGTCTTTTTTTATTTTAATGAGAATTATAGCAGGGAATAGTTCTTTTTATGCAGACATAAATTAGCATTAGTTTTATTTATTTATTTTGTTGCTGGCTACCACCTTGTAGTGCTGCAGTTTTGGTACATACATTATATACAATCAAGTTGTGTACTGTTAACAGTTTATAGTATTTACAAAATGGAGCAGAAAGTGAGAAAATGTCTATGTGTTAATAACACTAGATTTAAATTCTGGTGTTTACATTGATTTACATGGAATGTACACAGAAGAGGTGGTATTTTACAAAAAGTGGGTTTACAGTAAACAAGTAAAATTTGCTAATATTGCATATAAATAAATACTTTCTTTTTTATTTCAGATTAAAGATGTGCTTGAAGAGCTTAATGACACTTGTTAACAGAAAAAGACAGTCACCAGTCATGGTATTCTTTGTAATAATGTTTTTTATTTAACTTTTTAGGCATTCCTTCTTTTTTATATTTTTTGGCAACATAATTTGGAAAGGGATGCATAATATACTGTAAAATGATGAAGGACTACTATCAAGGAGTGCCTTAAATGTGTAGTCAATTTGTGGTGATAGTTTGTACTTAGACTTTATACTTCATTACACACAAAAAAGGGATTGTATTATTGTTTATACTTTACATAATGCACAATAAATAAATAATATAATTAAGTGATTAATAAGTTTCCGGAGGTTATGACAACATCCAACCATTGGTCAGTACATTTAGAGCTAATCTACGATAACCGCAAACAATTTTATTTAGCTTCAGCACTAAACTTATGATTCACCATTGGCGAGCATTTTAAATCTGTGTAAACTACAATTAATCTACCTTTACACATTTTTCCACCTATGGGCTTCTATCATCCTTAAATACCATTTTCATATTTTTCAGCTACTACAGTATTCTCACTGTTTTCCATTTTGTGTTGCATTATTTACACTGTCTCGGTTTATTCTTAGCACTATTTAGATGACTTTTGAAACAAAATATTTTGACTTAATTGCATTGCAACTCTTGGTGGAGATGGTGCAATAAAATTATCAATTTTGGGCAATATATATTAAAGCTGCTCTTTGAATAACTTTTATTTCCGGCCCACAGTTGTGAACAATATATATGCTTGGTTTAATACAGCAGCAGAATTTGTCAAAATATTTCAAGTAAAATTGGTGCCCTTAAGCTTCACTTAATTTCAGCAGCTCTCGTCTGTACTTTTCTCATGTTTGCTTAAAGGCTTTGTCAAACTATAGCTGGTAAAGGGACAAAACAGAAGTGGAGTGTTCTGATTATAGCACTTCTGGTTTAATTTCTTCCAAATTTTATTTTTAACTCTAAAGTGCTAATGTTTATTTTTGCAAATAAATATATAACTATTTAATAACCTGTAATTCAATTTAATTTATAGCAGATGGTTTTGATTAAGAGTTTTGATATTGTTAAGGTAAATTCCACTTTATCAGCCATTTAGATATTAAAAAAACACTCAAGAATCTATCCATATCATTTTCTAATCCCACTTAATCACATATCATAATTACATACTGTATTATAGTATATATTCTTCATTTTTCCATTGCCTTGTGAAAGTGTTCACAGTGTTAAAAAAATATTTACCTAATTCCAAATGAATTAAGTTTGTTTCACTGTTCTGCACAACATGATCTAAAAATACAATGTCAACAATTACTTATTCATCCATTAGTTTTCTGGCTCCATTTAATCAGTGAGTGATATGTGGAACCAGATCCTATTCAAATAATACTGGGCACAAAAAGAAGAACCAGTACCATACTTTACTGTGTACAGCACTTTATTAATTCACAGGGCACCCTTAGTCTGTGATACATCTTTCCTAGACTCTGTTGTAGAAAAGTGAGCATTTCTTATTTGTGCATAGAAATGTCCTCAGTTTAGGATTTGAAATTACTGTTTACCTATTTTTTAAACTACTTTTTCACCTGAGCTGTTAAACCTGATTGTTTCATTGATCTGGCCACTGTCCTTTACTTTCCATTTCAAGATAACCTATTAGTTGGGAGGATGGCCAGTCTCATACTCACAAACATATTTCATCTCGAAGTACAGTCATCCTGGAGTATGCAGCAGGGGGTGAAGCACAAGTCAGCAGTAAAAATTTCTGCTCATACAAAGATGACTCTGAGTCATAAGTTAGCCAAGCAAGCATTGTGGGATCTGACAGGAAGTTCTCTGAGAAGACTCAAGGAAATGTGAATGTGCAAACTTCACACAGATAGTTACTAGGAAGGAAGTTTAACACATTTTGTTAATGGACTTTTGTGTAGATGTGAGGGAACAATAAATCTATAAAAATAAAGTAAAAATCTGATTGTGTTATTCTTTTGTTATTAGAGTCCATTTCATATAGATGTCCTTTTTGAACTTAAGTTTTTTTGAATGGTGTAGTTTTTTTCTCTTTGGCAAAATATCTGATGCTTTTTAAAATGGGCTTGGGGGTTATGTGTGGACTGCAGTTCTGCTACAGATTTTTCCATTGGATTTATGCCTGGGCCTGCATTGGCTGTTCTAGTATATTCATTTTCATTTACATTTTTAAAGTGAATTCATCCAATAGACTAACTTCAATAAATGAACGAATTGATGGAATTTATGATTAGGGAGATATGACTGAAGGAATTGTTTAAAAGCAGGAGGGAGAGAGCAAGTTATTCTGTGTCAATTTAAATTAGAACATTGTGGGCTGAATAAATATCTGTATAGAACTGGAAAGGAATAAAGTAGCTATTGAGTCCCATCTTGGTTTGTACAAGTGCAAACCATAAGCTTTGTGTATGCACTCTATTAGCAGTACTTGATGTTTAAAAGAAGCAGATTGAGGCACCATTTAGAACTTGATACATTCATCCCAGTACATACACGGTATACTGAAATGCACACACTGTATTCTGAAAAACACAAGACAGTACAGTAAAACACACACACCATATACTCAGATTTTGTCACATGAATTGCACGTTCATACATTAAATGTAATCCTTTTTTAATTTAATGCAATACACTTTTGATTAGCATAAAACTACTTACTTTGCCAGATATTTTCAATTTAAGAACTGAAAACTTGACGAGGTTGTGAATTAGGGCTCAGGCAATGGTCAATTATACCATCCAGTGATTGGCTGAACACATAAATAAAAATTGACAATTGGCTCTGAACAGTTTTTATAAATTTCCTCAAAGCCACAAACTTAAGCAGCTGATTTGTTTTGTTTTTTTCTTAAATCTCACACGCCTCACCAGAAAGCTTTCAAGCAGTATGAATCACAGTAGATGTGTGCGAGATTCATTGTTGTGCATCACAACCCTTTTTCCCCCAGATCTGATGGTGGGGAAGAGTAGCTAAAGACTATTAAAGCGATAGGGAATTGCTCTACTTATCTCACATCTGGTCTGAGAGGTCACTTTGAACTGCTAGTTTGTGGCACAGCTTAGCAAGTAAAGGTGGCTTTTCTCTTTCTTGATGATGAGTCATTTTCTTTATAGGAGGATGTTACAGGGCTCAGAACATACACTTTGAAACCAGGAGGCCTTGGACCTGGTCTAATTTTAACCTAATATTAGAGATGAGCCAACACCAACAATTTTGAGTGAAACTGAATTTGCTTCCTTTTATAAAAATAATAGCAAAAATATGCCATTCAGCAACCAGTTAAATTTATACCACTGAGACAAGAATTGTGTTTAATATATATATATATATATATATATATATATATATATATATATATATATATATATATATATATAAGCCTTTAACAGACAAGTGGACTGCACTTCTCCTCAAGCAGCAGGAGTGCCCTGTGGCTAAGAAGAAGCAGTCTAATCAGCACACCACACACTAAGTTTGAATGGAAAGAGTACAGGCATATTTATGGCGCCGTGTTTTTATTGATCTTTTAGGTAGTACACTATCCTTAAACTGACCTGCTGAATGATTTTGCTTTAAAGCTGGTCATTTGCATTATGAAATAACTGCTTGCACTGTAGGTCACTATTCCCTAGGCTAATGCAACTTGACAGTGACATTATAATTTTTTATAGCGTTTGCACACATGATATGGAAAGGCAAAATATGTGCTAACAAGGCACAATGAAACAGAACGAAGTATGACATTTTTCCTGTAATGCACCTCAAGTATTCTGCAGTACATGAATATATTTGCAATCTATAGCCATCTCTCCATCGCCCAACCTGACCCACCAACCGGTGATGATAATGTACATTGTGTAATCCTATTGTTAATTTGTGCATGCTGTGCTAGATGTTTTATCACAGAGGTATTTTAGCTCCTAGTGTATGTTCTGTTAAGAATGGTTTATGTCAATAACAATTTTTAAGCATTTCCCTGAACTACTTAATGCTGCCTTTGTGCCATTCTTTGTTGTATGTTTCTGAAGATATTTTTGCTTATGCTTGTCTTTTGCATTGTTTGTATCATCCACTTAACAGTGTCATCTCCAGGCAGAGGAGTAGCTTCAGTGACAGACTTTTGTCACTGTCTTGCTCCACTGACAGACTGAGGAGATTGTTCCTCCCCCACACTATGCGACTCTTCAATTCCACCCTGGGGAGTAAATGCTAACATTACTCAAAGTTATTTTCTGTTTTTACATGCATTTTTTATTACTTTTTAATTTAATTTTTTTTTTGTATCAGTATACTGCTGCTGGATTATGTGAATTTCCCCTTGGGATTAATAAAGTATCTATCTATCTATTGTTTACCCTGTGTTTTTGTTTCTAGTACATTCTTTTTAATCTTGTATTATTCTATTCACTTTTTATTACTTGTGTTCATTGCTTATAAGGACATGTACAGCTTTGTCTTGGAAAAAAACTTAATGTGAATAGGGTGAGGTTTTCAAAAGAAAAAAAATTAACAAAAAATCACCCTTTTCCTGAAAAATTATCTTTCACATTTATTTGTGAAAATGGAATGTTTTGAGAGAATCAATATACAGTTGGCCATTTCAATTTAAGGGTTTATGATTTGCAGACCTGCCTATTCACAGATTGTCAACATGTTATTAAATGGAAATCATTTTGTGAGTTTTGCTACCTACTGTGAAATAATGCAGATAACACGCGCGCGTTTACTAGGAAATGTAACTAAAATGGTCTAGTAAGTCATTAATGCGTAAAATATATGCAATATTAATCATTTTTATTGTTTACTACCATAAATATACACAAATGTATTAGAAAATTTTTAATTTTGTAAAAAGTTACAGTTCACATTTTGTTTGGATGATACCATGCATCTTTGTTTCGGTAGCCAACTTCACACATGTGGTTTATTTGCTCAGTGATCATTTAAAAATGTGGTGTTTCTGGAAAGACAGTGATTAGTGCTTGGCGAAAGGTTTGTGGAAGAGATTGGTTATCTCTGGCTTCTGTAAATGTTGCTAATAGGAGGGGAGCTAGCTGAGCGGAGAATTTCTTGTAAAACTCTGCAGGGTAGCCGTCAGGGCCTGCTGCTTTTCCACCTTGGAGTGACTTTATAGCATCCAGTAATTCTGATAATGACAGAGGTTTATCGAGTTCCTCCACACTAAAAGCGTCAATTTGTGGTATCTGTAATTTATCCAGAAATGCATTAGATTGTATATTGTCTTCTTTAAACTCAGTAGTATATAGGGATTTATAGTAGTCTCTAAAAGTGTACATTATATTTTTGTGTTCAATGATTTTATCTCCATTCGTGTTAGTAATTACCGAGATTGCGTTGCGTACATCTTGCTTGTGAATTTGTTGCGCTAAAAGCTTATTAGCTTTCTCTCCATGTTCATAATAATGATGTCTGGATTTGTAAATTAGTTGTTCAGTTTCTTTAGTTGTCAAGAGGTTTAATTCTGAATGTAGAGCCTGCCTCCTCTTATGTAGAGTCTCGCTTGGTAGTCTGGCATGTTCTTCATCTATTTTAGTAATTTCACTTTTTATCTCTGCTACTTTCTTCGCGGATTTATTTCTGTGGGAAAGATATGAGATAATCTGTCCTCTTAAGAAGGCCTTAAGAGTTTCCCAGAGTATTCCTGCAGAGATCTCAGGGGATGTATTTGTCTCTAGAAAGAATTCGATTTGTTTGGATATAAATTCAGTACAATTCTCGTCAGCTAATAGAAGCGGATTGAGGCCATCTCTTGGGGTGAGTGTATGGGGCTTAGTAATTTCAGCTCCAAGATCATCGGAGCATGGTCTGAAATAACAATAGCATCGTATTTACAAGATTTAATCTTAGGCAAGAAGTTATTATCTATAAAGAAGTAATCAATCCTTGAGTAGCAATGATGTACTGGTGAGTAGAAAGAATATGTTCTTGAATTTGGGTTTAAAAACCTCCAGGGATCTGATAAGTTGTGATCAGTTATAAACTTTGTAATTATCTTTGCGGTGTTAGTTGCGTTCCCCTGTGGAGGAAGTCTTATCTAAAAGTGGATTTAGAACACAATTAAAGTCCCCAGCCATTATAAGTTTATGAGTGTTCAGATTGGGAATGGATGCAAATAAATTTTGTATAAATTCCTTATCATCAACATTAGGTGCATAAACATTTATCAAAATCATTTTACAGTTAGCTAAGTCTCCCATGACCATCACATATCTCCCTTCAGGATCCAATACTACATCTGATGCTACAAATGGTACTGTTCTATGTATAAGAATTCCCACCCCTCTAGTTTTCTTTGTGAAACTAGAATGGAACATTTGGCCAGTCCAGTCTTTTTGCAGCTGGAACTGATCCTTACTTAGTAAGTGGGTTTCCTGTAAAAATACTATTTTAGCATTTAGACCTGTTAGGTGAGCAAGTACTTTCTTTCTCTTTAATTCGTGATTCAGGCCTTTAACATTCCAGCTTACGAAGTTAACTGTCCCATCATGGAGACACTGATTCTGAGTTTTTGATGTCATTTTATAGTCTTAACTGGAAGTGAGATAGTTTAGGTTTTAATTTCCTATTCCCCCAAGAGTTGTTGCCATGCAGCTTATTATTACGTTGATAGTTATAATTATAAAGATTGAGATGATAGATTAGATATAGATCAAGCCTGCTCTCTTTCTCTTCCCCCCTTAACCCCCCACCCTCCCTTTTTGCCTCCCCAGGTGAGGCTAAAACCCACTTCACGCAGTCCCAGTCCTCTGACATACCCAGAGACAGAGCACGTCCAAAGCACATCAAGCCCCATGCAGTGGCGCTTTAAGGTTAAAAGATAGAGATATCTGTTACCAATATAGTCTTTAAAAGAGGAAAAAGAAAAAAGAAAAAGAATTTTGCACTTAATATATACATATATATATATACATACATATATATATATATATATATATACATATACATACACACATAAGGACTTATTACAATGTGCATCATACAGACCAATTTCACTTCTGAATAACGATGTTAAAATACTCTCTAAAATCATAGCTAGAAGGATGGAGAAAGTGCTCCCTCGTAATATCACAAGACCAAACTGGATTTATTAGGGGCCGACACTTATCTTCAAATCTTGACGCCTGTTTAATGTAATATACTCACCAACTAAATCAAACACCCCAGAAATATTATTATCATTGGATGCAGAAAAAGCATTCGACATGATTGAATGGAAATACCTTTTACTATTTTGGAGAAGTTTGGGTTTGGCCCAACATTTGTGCATGGATTAAATTACTGTATACTAACCCAGAAGCTTCAGTTTGCATCAATAACATTTGCTCAGACTACTTTAAACTAGAACGTGGCACAAGACAAGGATGCCCTTTGTCACCACTGCTGTTTGCAATTGCCATTGAACCACTGGCAATACATTGTCGAAATACTGATCAGATAAAGGGGATTAGCAGAGAAGGACTGGAACAGAAAATCTCATTATATGCAGATGACATGGTACTGTATATATCGGACCCAGAAAATTCTGTGCCTGCAGTCTTAGCAGCACTCACAGAATTTCAAAAGCTCTCTGGTCTCAGAATTAATCTGAATAAAAGTGTACTCTTTCCGTGAATTCGCAAGCATATAATATTAGATTAGACACCCTTCCTTTTATCATTGCAGAACAGTTTAAATACCTCGGGTAAACATCACAAGTAAACATAAAGTTCTATATCAACAAAATTTCGCGTCTGCATGGAAAAAATTAAACAAGACTTGCATAGATGGTCAACCCTTCATCTCACACTAGCTGGAAGAATTAACACTGTTAAGATGAATATTCTTCCTAAGCTCCTTTTTATTTCAAAACATACCAATATACATTAATAAATCGTTCTTTAAGCAATTAGATTCAACAATAACCTCATTTATTTGGAATTCTAAACATCCACGCATCAAAAGAGCGACCCTACAAAGACAAAAGGCAGAAGGTGGCATGGCTCTACCTAACTTCCAGTTTTATTACTGGGCGGCAAATATACAGGCGATAAGAACCTGGACACAAATAGAAGAACATACACAGGCATGGACCGCAATAGAAGTAAAATCCTGCAGTACTTCTTTGTATTCCTGCTCTGTGCTCCAATAAACACACGTTATCGGCAATACACTAATAACCCAATTGTGCTCCACTCACTTAGAATCTGGAACCAATGTAGAAAGCATTTTAAGACGGAGAAGCTTCTTTCTGTGGCACCCTGCAAAAGAACCACCTCTTTCAACCCTCACAAACATATGCAGTTTTAATATCTGGAAAAATTTGGAATTAACTTGCTTAGAGATCTTTATATAGACAACGTCTTTGCATCCTATGAACAATTACAGTCCAAATTTAACATTCCAGCTACAAATTTCTTTCACTATCTTCAAATCAGGAACTTTGTTAAACAGAACCTTCCAGATTTTCCTCATCTTGCACCCTCATCCACGCTGGAAAAATATTGCTCAATTTCAAGGAGTTAGACTCCATCTCTACAATATATAAAATCCTTTTACAATCCCTTCCTTTCAAAGATCCAAGAGGACACTGGGAAAATGACCTCTCAATTAATATATCAGAAAAGGAGTGGAAAGTAGCAATGCAGAGAATTCACTCAAGCTCCATATGCACAAAGCATACAATTATACAACTCAAAATTATATATCGAGCACATCTGTCTCGACTAAAACTCTCAAAATGTTTCCAGGGCATGATCCAACCTGCGAGCGTTGCAACCAAGCCCCAGCCTCACTGGGTCACATGTTCTGGGCCTGCACCAAATTAACATTATTCTGGACAAAAATTTTTAATTACCTCTCAGACAGTCTTGGACTCACAATCCCTCCTAACCCATTAACAGCTGTGTTTGGGGTTCTTCCAGAGGGTCTTAAAGTGGAGAAAGACAAACAAATTGTGATTGCATTCACTACACTGTTGGCACGCAGACTTATTCTGATAAACTGGAAGAACCCAAACTCTCCTCTTTAAGTCAGTGGGAAACTGATGTGTTATATTATTTGAAATTGGAAAAAATCAAATACTCAGTTAGAGGATCTGTGCAGACTTTTTTCAAAACATGGCAGGATCTAATCAGTAATATTTTGAAATGATTTATAAAGCACAGAGAATTTGTTGATTTAGGTATTTTTTTAAAAGCCTTAAATTTTACACCGTTTGGCTTGCTCTCTCTCTCAAGGGTGGGGATCGATCTGTTCTTAGCATAATTCTTTTTTTTGTAAAACTTGATTACTATGTATTGATTATAATAAAATTAATAAATAAAAAAATAAATAAATAAATAAAAAAAAAAAAAAAAAAATGTGGTGTTTCTAATGGTTCTGAAAGTGCTTCCAAAAGACAGAAGAAAGTAATGACCTAACAAGAAATTTTGTGTTATTGGATATGATATTTTCAGTGAAGTCAGCTGTTGTATCTTGCTAGTAAAGTATGTCAAGAAAAATGAACAGGGAATCTGTGAAGCCAAGGAGCTACACTAGCGGAGAATG
The DNA here is from genome assembly GCF_016835505.1 of Polypterus senegalus. Classification (NCBI taxonomy): domain Eukaryota; kingdom Metazoa; phylum Chordata; class Cladistia; order Polypteriformes; family Polypteridae; genus Polypterus; species Polypterus senegalus. The sequence continues at coordinate 26,423,008 of NC_053161.1, read as the reverse complement.
TGGATATTAATGTTTTTTCAATTTACAAGGTAGGCCTTGGTATACGGTACAAACATGAGTTTTGTATTTTACTGTTATCTAAATACAGCACCATGTATTATTTTAATTGTGCTGTACTTGTATTGCCTCTCTGTGTATGTCTGTATAAGTTAGCCTACCTTGTTGAATGTATTTGCATTTTTTACAGTCCTGCACACCTAACCCCTGTGAATTTCAAGGGCCGACTTTACTTGTAAAACTTTCTAATTTCAGTATTCTCTATGGCATTTGGTCACAAGAAACTTCATATTTTTGCTGAATTTGAGTACAATCCAAATATAATGATATTTTCGTCTCTGCTTAAAAATAACAGAGGTACATTTAACAGCTGTAGTAAATATTAACTCCATCCTTAAAAACATATCCATCAAAACAAATTCCATCCAAGACGTAAAATAAATAAATAAATAACGTAAAACTTGCATTTTATCTGTTGGACATTTATTTGGTAAACTCCAAATACAAATATGCAAAAATATATTTACAACTTGAAAGAGTGTGTAATCCTGTACCATGTAATGGTCAACAAGTATATTTACCCAAATGAGTTTCATTTATTAAAGATTCACAGGTTTTGATAAAGAATGTAATTTGTTCTTCTCAAAATTTCAGGATAGGGTACAGCATCTTTGTTATTACAGTGCTAACCGTTATAGCTTATACAGATAGCACATAGTTTTTACCACTTTGTAAAAATATTTTTACTTAAATTTTGTCTGAGCATTATTCAGAATCACTTTTTGTCTACCTTAGTTTAAAAATCATTCTAAAAGTAATCATTTTTTTCAGCAGCACATAATAATAAATCAGTTTTACTTGATAATTTAAATATATTTTTGAAATTATGAAACTATAAAATCAAGAATTCTGTTGGACTTTTTAAAATCCATTTCTAAATATAACAGATAACTGAAACTGCATAAAGCATTCCTACATTATTACCATAGTGTTTTATTTTTTGTATACCCTAAAAGTGCATAAAACAAATCACAAATTAAATTTAGAAGAGTAATTCATACATTGTTTTTTTCACTGGAAATAATTTTGTCTATAAACATTATGGAATGTTTGCAACATCAAACAAAGAGATGACACATTAATCATTTTCATTGTCATCACCTGCAGGTCCTTTGACAAGCCGTTTAATACCCCGTTTGCCTGCTGGGCCTTTTGGCTTTGCAAATGTTTGTTTATGTGCGTGCTGTTTTGGATGGACTTCTTCATAAAGAAATTCAGCAGTTAGCTCATTTCCATTGTCAATTTCAATCTGGAAGCCAAAAAAAAAAACACATTAAAACAGAAAAGGGACACAATCTTTTTTTACCATCTGCTTTGTTTTCATCACTCTGACCAAATTTAATTAGCTGAATTGATATATGAGATTCATACTGTAGTTTTTACACCCTACACTGTCATATTGTTATGCTAAATGTATGTGTTTTTAACCTATAATAGTTATAATCAAAACTTCAAAGACATATCTATTTGGTGTTTAAATTGGGCTAGAATGAGCAGGTTTTTAAAAGTAATCATTTTTCCTTTTTTTGTCATGCTTCGGGATAGATGTATGTTAATTAATTACATTATTCCTCTTATTATAACATTTTCTGATTAGTTTAATTATATACAGACTACGCAGTGCTTTCAGAAAGTATCCCCTTCGCTTTTTTTTCAAATTTTGTTATGTTGCAGCATTGTGCTAAAAATGTTTAAAGTAATTTTTTAACCATATCAAGCAATGCACAATACAAAACAATGACAAAGTGAGTATTTTAGAAATTTTTGCAAATTTGTCTATATATATATATATATATATATATATATATATATATATATCCAGTTGACACTTGGAATGACCACTAGGGGGGCGAACTGGAGTGGGCTGTCAGCATTCTTTATGTTTGAGCACCACCATATGCCTGTTGCTTTAGAAATTATAAATAGAGTTGGCCGGGCTGGCATCCCAATTATTTTTGGGACTCATTCTGTCTTTGTGACTTGAGCTGCCATATATATACTGTATATCTTATATATAAAGCAGAGTGCAACAATCTTGCGGCCTTGTATGTATGTTATCATCCAGTTGACACGTTTCTGGTGTGCTCTGTAAAAGCAACTGACAGGTTTATCATGAAAAATCTGTAGCATCATGTTTGTTTTTGTTAACTATATATTTCATCTTGCATTATTTTTATTCTAACAATGTTGTAGTGGTAATATAATTAAATCAATCTAATAATAATAATTTAATTGACTTTTTTTTTTTTTACATCGTCAAACTCTACATGTAAAAACTTGTTACTACACCACAAAACTAAAATTAATCTGTCAAAACACCTTAAAAAAGGCTTCGTTTTTCCCATCATTTTTACACTTAACGTATTCCTCAATTATATTTTGATTAAAACAGGCTATCTATTATATTATATATAAGATAAGTAAGCAATTTTATTTTTATCTACCATAAACATCCTATATTTTATTTTGTGGATTCAACAGCTCTCTTTGCAATTTTTGTTTATTCATTAATGAACTAAATATAATTTGTTTTGTAACATTGTGGCTAATGTGTTGGTGTTACAATTTTTTCATAAAAAAGAAGGAGGAATTTTTTTAATACATTTATAATCAAAAAAATAATTTAATTAAGTTATCAAAAGCGAAGTTAAAGTATAGACCAAATATAGCTATGATATTTAAACTTTTAATATTATTTATATAAATAAAATATTTAACCTTTAATTGATTGTAAAATAATTTCAATTGTAACAGACTAATTGGAGATGCGGTCTTGTATGTCTGTTATCATCCACTTAGAAAATTTGGACAATCATTGAAAATTGCTGGAATGAATTTGGACACAGCCTGTTTCTCACATGGACAACTTTATGGGCATATTCAAGGGTAGGAAGTCCTAAGAACCTTTATTTATTGGCTAAATATGTAAAAATTAAAAACATTGTATACTGTATAACTAGGCACTTCAGTAAACAATACAAGCACATTAGTGAGTCTTCAATGTTTGTAAATTTATTTTTAAAGTTTTTTTTTTTTCAATTCTATTTTTCTCAAACAATTAAAAAAAACACACTTTATTTTCCTCCCAGGCAATGCCGGGTATTTCAGCTAATTAAAAATAAAAAGTGAAATCATGCTTGCATTCAGACACTCTGTTATGACACTTGTAATCTGGCTCACTGGCATCCCATTCTATTGAGCAGCGTTGAGAGGTTTGTGCACCTTGTTTGGAGTTCACCTATGGTCAATTCAATTGATTTAACATGATTGGGAAAGGCACACACCTATCTATTGAAGGTCCTACAGCAGATAATGTGTATCATAGCAAAAACCAAACCATGAGGTCAAAGGAATTGCCCACAGAGCTTAGAGCCTGGATTGTGTTGAGGTACAGATCAGTTCACAAGAGCATAGTGGCCTCCATAATTCTTAAACGGAGCAAAATGGATTAAGTTTGGAACAACTACAGCTCTTCCTAGAGCTGTCAATCCAGCCTAACTGAGCAAAAGGGGAAGAAGGGCTATGGAAAGAGAGTTGACCAAGAACCTGCCATTCACTATGAATGAGAAAAAAACAATTTTGGGTGGAGATAGGATCAATTTCCAGAAGAACAACCACTCCAGCAACACTCCACTGTTCTGGGCTTTATGGCAGAGTGGCCTCACAACACACAAAACAACCAAGTGTAAAGTTTGTCTCATCATACCCATGAAGACGTCAAGCTGTAATCACTGACAAAGGTGCATTAACAATACTTGTGTCAATGTGATATTTATCTTTCTTTCTTATTAAAAAAAATCTTAAAATTCTGTTTTCACTTTGTCACTGAATGTTGCTGGAAGTGTGAAAATATGAATTTAACGGATGTTAGTGCAAGGCTGCAACATAACAAAAAGTGAAAAATGTATGGAGGTCTAAATACTTTCTGAATGTACTGCATGATGTGATGTGATGTGAGGTTTCAATAATGTTTTAATAATGAAAGATTAAGCTTGCAACAACAAACCACAATAATCAACTATGAAGACAATAAAAATAGTCAAAGGCAATTTTCTATTATAAAATCAAATTTTATTTTTTCTTAGAATATTACAACAATCTAGAAAAGAACAAGCCATTCAGTTGAACAAAGCTTGCAGGTCCTATCCACTTAATTCTTCTAAAAAACAAAGTCTAAAAGTTTTAAAATCCCCTAAAGTCCTACTATCTACCACACTACTTCATTGCTCATTCCAAGTGTCTAAAGTTCTTTGCGTAAAGAAAAAATTCCTAATGTTTGTGTGCAATTTACACAAAACAAGTTACCAACTGTGTCCCCGTGCTCTTGATGAACTCACTTTAAAATTGCAGTCTTGATCCACTGTACTAATTCCCTTCATAACTTTATGCACTTTAGTCATGTTACATTTTATTCTTCTTTAGCTTAAACTGAAAAGGCTCAGCTCTTTTACTGTTTCTTCTTAATCCATCCTCTTTAGCCCTGGAATCAGCTTAGTCACTCTTCTCTGAACTTTTTCTAGTGCTGCTATGTCTTTTTGTAGCCTGGAGACCAAAACTGTACATAGTATTGTAAATGAGGCCTCACCAGTGCATTATAAAGCTTGAGCATAATCTCCTTTTACTTGTACTCACATTGTGCTATATAACCTAACATTCTTAATAACTTCTGAACACCGTCTGGAAGTTGATAGTGTAGAGTCCACTTCAACTCCTAAATCCTTTATATAAGGTGTTCTTTTAATTTTCATACCTCCCATTGTGTATTCAAACCTAACATTTTTACTTTGTACATGTAGTACTTTACATTTACTGACATAAAATTTCATCTGCTAGAAATCTGTCTAAGCTATATGCTGTCCAGTTCCTTCTGTAATGATTCAACGGCTTCCAGATTATCTGTCAATCCACCTATCTTGGTATCACCTGCAAACTTAACCATTTTGTTAGTTATATTCCTATCCAAATCATTATATTATATATATATATATATATATATATATATATATATATATATATATATATATATATATATATATATATATATATATATATATATATATATATATGTATATATATACTAGCCGATGCCGCCATAGCATACGCGGTGTAAGAATAGGAACAGAAAACAAAAGGAATTCAGAAATCAAGTAGAAAGAAATACTTCTTGAAAGACTTTTGTGGCTTACTCTCCTTGTGGAGCATATCAATTACTGTCTTCTGGACAACTGACAAGTCAGCAGTACTCCCTATGATTGTGTGGCCTACTGAGCGACAATTTAAAGGCTCACGACAGCTTTGCAGTTGTTTTGGTTTAATTAGCTAAGTGGAGTGTGACTTTTTCACAATATTCTAACTTTCTGAGATACTGAATTTTGGGTTTTCATTACCTGTATGCCATAATCAGCAAAATGAAAAGAAATAAATGCTTGATATATTGAAATATACCTTCCTGTGGTGTAATTAATCTATATAATATATGAATTTCACATTTTGAATTGAATTACTAAAATAAATTAATTTTGATGATATTCTAAATTTATTGAGATGCACCTGTATATACTGTATACTGTATACAGTATATATATATATATATATATATATATATATATATATATATATATATATATATATATATATATATAATAAAAAAATAGCAGCGGCCCTAGCACTGACCCTATGGAACACCACTATTAACATCAGCCAGTTCTGATAAGGTTCCTTACACCATAACCCTCTGCTTACTATGTCTAGGCCAATTTTGCACCCATCTACACACCACATCCTGAACTTACATTTCTTTTAGTTTGATGCCCAACCTCTCATGTGGCACCTTAACAAATGCTTTTTGAAAGTCAAGATAAATATGATCATATGCTCTACTTTGATCATAACCTTTTGTTTCTTCCTCATAAAATCCCAGCATGTTAGTAAAACATGACTTCCCTTTTCTGAACCCATGCTGACTCTTTGTAAAATTCCTGTTCTTGCCATTTGTTGCTCAATCTTACCATTAATAATTCCTTCTATTAATTTTCCTTTGATGCACATTAAGCTTACTGGCATATAGTTGCTTGGATCTGCCCAATCAACCTTTTTATGTAACAGGATAATATTTGCCATTTTCCAGTCATTCAGAATTTCCTTAGTGCTCAGTGACTTCCTTAAAATATAAGTCAAGGGTATACACTCGCTAACCTCCTTGACAACTTGAGGGTAAATATTATCTGGTCCTGGTGATTTGTTTGATTTTACCCTATTTAATCTAAGCAGTACTTCTCCTTCAACAATTTGTAAATCTCCCAGTACCTCCTTAGTAATCCCTGTTACCACTGGGAGTTTATCTACTTCCACACATATGAAGACCTTAGAAAAATGTGAGTTTAGAGCATACGCTATTTCACTGTATTGTTTAAAATTCCTTTTTACTATTCCTGGTACACTTCACCACCTCCATGACTGTTCTTTTACTATTAAAATACATTAAGAATCTCTTTGGGTCATCTTTCACCTTTTCTGCTCTATTCCTCTCTACCTGACGTTTAGCTAAATACTTAAGGTCCTTACCATACCATTTAATTTGATTTTCACAGACTAATAAGTAAGCAGCTTTATTTTTTATAACAGTTCCTACCTTTTTAGCCACTTCAATTTTCAGTTTGTTTTCAACCATGTCAATTAGTGGATTCTTGCAACTTGAGTAAAGCATTCTTTCTCGTATACTACAGTTATATCCTGGCATTGAATAGATGAATACTGCAAAAATATAAAATTGTTATTATTGTGTTAATATACTGTATGTTTGTTGCAGGAAACATTAATTTTATACTCTTGTGAATCTGATTTGACTGAAACATATATAGTCACAGAATTTAGTATACAGTATACAAACTTCACTCAAAATACAATTTAAGACATTCACAACAAATACTAAGGAAACTGTTAACTACACATTATGAAAAACTCTTCAAAGCCACAATAAAAATCAAACAAAAAAAGAAAAAATCTTTAGCTTGGTAAAATTTTACAGCATTTTAAACCAAAAATTGTGCCCATGAAAGGGTAAACACACAATAAATAGGTTTTGAGTTACAGTATCATTATGGTACCTGTAGATTCCAGGTAATCTCCCTCATGAGAATGCTTGTATAGAAAGAAATGATAACGAGCTGCTTCTTTGGGAATTCTTCCAGGCAAATCCTTAATGTCAGTTGGAGATGTGCTTGACAAAACTATGTTTTCATTTTGGAAGTCTATTTCCTGTTACAAATGTAATATCAAAATATGATTTGAATAAATTATCAGTAATATACTGTTGCTAACTATGACAAGCAGATTAGAGACTTGAGGAGCATCTTAAAGAACAAAAAAGAGTAAGGACAGACAGTGTGAGCAAGTTTATACACTATACTTCTGGTCTCCCTTCCTCCCCCAGCCTATGTTCTTCTTCTCCTCACACTTTCAGTCCTGATTCAGGACCAGGAAATTTTAAGGCCATCAAGCTACTGTGCACTCTGGTTGTTCAGGAGATTACAGCACATGTGTGATCTTTAAGAGCCAGGGCTCTTAGGAAGCTTCTATGGTGCTGTACTGTTTTTAGAAAAGAACTGTCCTACACATTCCATTCTGGGACCGTGTGCCCAGTAGTGGCCAAGAACTATTGCCACATCTAGCTTTCCCTCCCCAATCTCACACTGAATAGTTTCTCTAAAGGCTTTGACGGCATTAACATACAGTACTTGTTTTTAGTGGTACAAAAGAAATGAAAGAACAGTCAATTAATTTGAATTGTACTTTCTTTATAAATTATGACAAACATTACACCACTTCAACTGAAAACAATCCACATAAATCATGGAAATGAAAGAAAAACAGCCAACCGTAAACAAATATTTTCAACAGCTTCTGTTGTACAGTATTTTCAGTACTCTAAATTGCTTGCTGGTTAAACATGGGAAGATTTACATTTAAAATCTAACGGATCTGACATTATCAAGAGTGGCACATTTACCCACTTCTACAATTAAAATTCCCAAAAAATGCAATAACCAATAGAAACATCTGCAGAATTAAGATTATTTTTAGTCAACCATTTTACTTACAAGCTGAACATAGTTCAGTTTCTTGTCTCTAAATTGTTTAAGTGCTTCAAGTGCCTCTTTGTGAACAGGAAATGCAACTCCTTGCAGAGTTTGATGTTTACTGTCAACACCAACTTCAGTTTTCACCTAAAAAATATATATGTAAAAATCAGTTAAATGAGCATCTGTCTTTCAACAAAAGTCAGAAATAACCATGACAACTATTTTAATGTTTACATAAATAAGCAAATTAGAAGTAAAGCTTAAGGTGTCTTCCTGAAAACTGCAAAACCACAAACATGCACACCCAAGCAAAATACTGCTCCAAAATTATATATACTTTAGAAAGAAGAGTTTAATTACACGTTAGATATCCTAAATTTCAGTTTATTTCATGCTGAACATACAGTATCTATATGATGCATTATACTCTTTTAGAATTACTGGTTTGATTAAAACTATTACAATATAAGAAACTATTGCATAGATAAAATATTTTTTAACATAGCATTAAACTATATAAAGATGTACAGTAGCAAAGATGTTAAGACTGAACACACTTGTATCTTACCACTTTGTGAACTGCAGACCTCCTTTTGACAGTTTGTGGCTTAGAAATGATTGAAGTAAAAGCTACTTTAATTTTCTTTATTAAAAAAGTTGTACTTTATTTCAGACCAATATGCACACCACCCCACCCCCAATTTAAAAATATCCCAATCTTGTATAAAAAAAAAAAAAAATCATAATTAGAACAATACAGTCATATAATAAATATCATGTGTAAACCTGCACCAAATGCTTTGGTTGATAAAAGACTGAAATGGTTGCAGGAAAGGTGGGTTGGGCATGTCACGTAGAAGCTACAGTTGTGACCGAGTGAAGAGATATGGTATAATGGAGGTGGAGATGAATAGACCAAGAGGCAGGCCCAAGAAAGTCATGGACAGAGGGATAAACCTCACCACTAAAACTTTGATAATGATTTTTTATGCATGAGATCATCTGATTTTACATTAGCATTTTTAAAGGAATATTCTCCATAACAAAATCCCTCATTCAAAAACTTATGAGTTACCCCGATCTTGTGGATAGGATAAGGTCATCAGGGTCTAACTGACTTGCAAACTGCATCTGGGTCTGTATTCATCTAGTATTTAATGCACTCAACATACATATTCAAAATGACTCTATAGTACATCTAGCTTTAGAGACACTGCTGTCAGTATTTTAAGTTCAACCTATAAGGAACAAAACACCACACTATGACCAAAACTTGACAGACAATAGAAGTCAATGTGTTTGTTTGTCCTGACACTCACATACTTTAAGAAGACCCATTTCCCTCTTTAGTATATTTCCAAGGGAAACAGCATCCACCATAGTTAATAATACGTAATCACCCCAAAAATGCCTTATTTTTATGGCTAAAAACTTTAAAGACAGAAACTGGCACTCAGCTGCTATCACAAGTTTAAACCACTCTTTCTTTGATTTTGAAATATCAATAAAGGACCTGCAACTCTCTCTGACACATATTAAAATAGATGAGAGCCAGTTCCATTATCATCCGCTTTCATTTTTAATCCTGAATTACTGGCATTTTTCTATTAATGCCCCATTCATTAAATATGCCAAGGCTCCATATCTACCAGTTGTGCTTTCTTAGTGTCATAACCCATAATGCTATTGGTTTAGGTCAGTAGAGTGACTGGCAATAGAACTAAATGGATAAAGTAGACTAAAGGTGAACACACTTCCACAATTCAAACTACCTATAAGACAACATAATCACAACTGTTTCTTTTACTATTCTTCTACAGATCCCCATCAGGCAATTATAGAGTGATCTACTGTTTATGAAAATGTTGTGGTAGAAACTGCCTACTGACATCAATATACAGTTGATCCATAATGTATTATGCAACAAGGGTGACAGCAGCTGAGAATTATGATATCATATTGGTACACGCCTTATTTTCTATTAGTATTGTACGATTATGGCACTGGCTTCTCCAGAAATGATGGAATGGGCAGAACCAGTTTTCATTATTAATGCACAAAGAAGAATAAGCTTATATTTTCTCATTTTCTGTCAGTCTTGTGTAAATAATCAAAACAAAATAAGAAATTATCTAGGAGTACTGAGGTGACTGACAGATGGCAAAGAAACAATAGTTGGTGGAAATGTAACTATTTGACTTTCTAGATTAGTAAAAATGTGTACAGTAGTTTTGGATCCTTGCTGCTTCATATTTGGTTCTCCTACCTTTCAGTTTACTATGCACAATAATGTATATTGTTTTAATCTATTTTTGTAATTCAAGAAAAAAAAGCAGAACGAACATAATTTGCTCTGACTTTTCCACATCTTTAAGTACCTCTTCCACTGGAGAGGCAATTTTCATGTATTAACACTACTGACCCAGGCAATTTTCAGGTCCTGATATGTGTGAATGAGCAAATCCCTGTAAATTCGTAGTTCATTAACATTTGCATTGCTTGAGCTCTGGAGGGGAAAGATGATAATCTCACATGACCCATAAAATCTACACTCTTAAAGAAGTGTAACTGTGTGGACCTCTATGACATTTTATAAACTTGAGTCTAGAATTCTAAGAGACTGTACCTAATTTTTAAAATATGCTTCCTTAAGGTGTTCTTGTTAAAATTTCTTAAGTGTATTTTATTCCGATAAAAATACAATCAAGTAAAAAGCTATACTGACAAAAAAAGCTTGCAATAAATAAATAAATTAAAATATCCAAATTATGTAATAAATATACTTTTATGAAAAATGATAATGCTAACTCATATCATTGCTAAAGTGATTAGACTTTGAGAGTAGTTGTAACTAGCTATTTTTTAATCAAATTACAACACTAGTTGTAATTAGCATATCCATTAATTGTTGCCGTGCAGAGCTAAAATACTGAATGCCAAGTACCTGATAAGAGGGTATGACTTAAAGAGATATATTATTATGTACGATAAAAACAAGCAGCATCTAAAGGCACAAATTGCTTACGCTGAGCCAAGCAAATCTAATTCTCTGACAAAATACAGCTTACAATCTAGAAAACCTGTGGGCACATCTTTATACTACAGCCATAGTTAGAAATACTATTTTCCTTTAATCCAAAGAAAGTAAACACAACATATTACTAAAGAATACTGAGTACTACTACAGTATACAGAGTATCAAAATAATGTATAGTATGGGTCAAAAGTTTTAGAACATCTCAGTTTTTCCTTCCAATTTAATCTGTTGAAATGCAATGAATGACCTAAATGTTGAAAATATATGCAGTAAACTATAAGAGGTTTAAATTTAAGTTTTAAATTAGCAAAAGTTGAAAAAAGGAAATATCAGAATATTACAAATGGCCCTTCTTCAGGGAACAATTAATAGGTTACAAGCTACACATGTTCTGCAGCAATTAAAGTAAATTAAGTCTTGTATGTTGAAGGAAACAATTTGCACAAGTGTCCTAACTTCTGTAGATAACTTAAAAAAAATTAGTCTGTCTTAAACCAGAGTTGGAACACATACTGGTACTACTCCATCTGAAGTTCTCCTTGGACAATATTCCAGTGATAATGGTGAGAAAGTGGCAATTAAACAAATGAAATGAGACAGAGCATTGTTAGCATTGGAAGTGTAGGCCTTTTATTTAGAGAAACTGCAAAAAGAAAATCAGTGTCAGTGAGTACTGTGTCCTACACAATCCAAAGGCATTTGGAAAGTAGAAAAACTCTGATAGGAAGAGATTGGGAAGACCCAAAGTCACAACCCCATCACAAGACAAGTTTCTGAGGGTCACCAGCTTGCGTGACAGGCGCCTCATAGCACAAGAACAGCTTAACAGTGGTCAAAAAAGCAAGTCTCAGTTTCTACTGTGAAGAAGAGACTGTGTGTTGCAGATTTGACAGGACGGGTGGCAGTAAGAAAGCCATTCCTTAAAGGACAAAATAGGGCTTTGAAATACAGGCTTTGAACTCCTGCAGACTGGACAAAGTCTCCTTTTTTCAGTTTTTGCTAACCTAAACTTTAAATTTAAACCTCTGACAATTTTAGGTCTTTCATTGCATTTCAGCTGATTAAACCTGAACACAAATTGGAAAAACTGAGGTGTTCTAAAACTTTTAACCAGTAATGTGTAATGTATAATGAGTTTTACTAGAGCAGATTGTATTATTAATACACTCTTTGCCTACAACAATTCTACATTCTTTGTGGTACATCTTGGCATTATAAACATGTTGATTTCTAAGAACTACACCTGGTTTTCATTACATATTATGTCTTTTGTGTACTCCACAATAGTATAAATAAACCAATGAACTTTTTTTTGTACTGTGTGTTTTAATTAGCCCAGTTTTAGTAATGTCATGTAATTGGTTCGTTAAAAATAAATATATTGTTCTTCAACCAATATTCCAGAAAAACTTACCTCATTAAGTCTAATTTGTCGTAATTCTTCTTCAGCTGCAGTAAGAGGAACAGGAGCTGATTGAGATACAAGATATTTTTTGTATCCATTCAGAGATACATCATCCTAAAAAGGTAACAAGAAAGAATAGTTAAGGTGGAAAATGTACAGTTCTAATCTTTAATGCTATAAGAATGATGACTGTGTGCTATAATGAAAGCCATAAATATTTAGTATAAAAAAGGCAATTACCTGTATCATGACTTGCTTAACAAAAAAAAAAAAAAAAAACTACAACACAATTTTTCATGCCCGAGTTAAATCGATAATTAAACATGCTTAAATATTTACCTATGTTAATATCTACCTATTCAGGATTAATGCCTTTACAGTACATTTTTTATATATCAAAGTAACTGAAGACCCATACTTTGGTAGTTCCAAATATCTCATCTTTAACATGTCCACCTCCAAATTCTTTCTTGACTGTTGCTCTTGTTGCTGCGTAAAGCATTTTCTGTCGTACCTATGAAATGAAGAACACCAATTACCAAAAAATAAATAAGTAAAACTATCAAAAGTGGAAAATTATTTAAGTAGTTACTATTTCCAAAAAAGCTGTGAAAATTTCGGATGAAAAACAAGGTCATTTAAGTCCTCAAGTGTTAGTTGTGCAGTAGACTCAGAAAGGTTTTACTTTCAGTATCTATACATTTTTTTGCAAATGTTTCATTTTTTTAGCAAGTTTCCTAGTTTATGATCAAGAGAAGCAATTGATTAAAGTATAATTTTCACCAAAATGCTTTCCAATACTTTTTGTCCCTATACAATGGTATTCCAAGAAAGATGTCCTTATTTATAATAAAACTTTTTCATAATCTCCAGAGAGTTTGTTAAACAAGACAAAAGTGAGTGAGATTATAGTGTATATGGTAAAATAATTTGTGGTTGAATGAGAATAAAATTGTTACTGGTCAAAGTTCATAGCATTAATAATGTGTGACACAAACTGAATCATGGGCATGCTCTGCCTAACACTATCCTGACACTTAAAGTAAAAGGCTACTAATCTTCGATAGTGACTGGGAAAGTCTGTATAACTTTAAAAATAACTATAGTAAATTAACAAGAGAGTGTCTCAAAAATAAAAAGGCGAATGACCTTGAGTAGCCAGTCAAAGTTTTGTGTCATAAATAGTATATGTCACAAGTTGAAATGGATGAGATGATGGAGACTTGCTTAGAATATTGATGATAATACAACATACAAAAGTGAAAAAATGTCCATCATGCATTACCTATTTTGAAACAGGAAAATGATTATAAATAACATTTAATAACTTATTATATATATAGCATTGTGAATAAACCAACTTCATCTACCTTGAAAAGTCTCTCTAACCTCTCAAAATATGTTGCCCAAAGCATAACAGTCTGATGAGATATAAATTAAAATATCTAAAATACGCAAAGGCACAAGTCATGATGATGCCAGTTGCTGAAAAAATGCTACATAAATGCTGAAAACACTGTTGGGCACCAGTGAACTTCTAATGTATGTGGTAAGAAATTCTATTGTAGTCATTAGTGACAAAATCTAATCTTCAGTTTTTAGTTCTTACATTTATCGTGATAGATAGTCGGTTTGGGAAGTCACACTGAAGCACAGCTCAAAAGTTTTGTCTTGTTTTTTATTGGGGGATATTATCCCTTAGGATTACACAGCCCCAATTAATAGAACCTTAAATAAAAACAAAAATACATCTGAATTTAATCCAGTGTCACTGTACATTCACCACCTTAAGGATCAATATTTGATACAGCAGAAAGTATTTTAACTGATATTTTTTGTTAATTTGGCCATGTATATTTTTCTTTATTTGTTATGGACCTAAATCTTGAGGCCTACTAAGTCTCACTGTCATCTTCAAATGTGTAATTTAATCCAAGTAGAATTAACATCCACAAGCATACTGTCATATAGGAAGCAGGATATATTTTTACAATGAATTAAACATGGCAAAACCACAATGCTTATTTGGTGATGTAGATACAGGGCTGTCTGGATAAATTATAATTTACATTAGTTAGCAGAGGTATCAAATGTACTCTATTATAAAAGACAGAGAAATAGACATTCTTATGTGTTTCGTTTTAAACAGTATAAAGCCTATGATGTAATGCACTTGCTCTAAATATGGGATTCCTCATTTATTTAGAAAGGTGTCTATGATTTATGCATTCATTAATTCAAGTAATTTATACAATGTAGACATCGGCAAGGGTCTGATGTTTTCTAACTATGCACACTCAAAAATAAAGTTATAGCAAATTATATTAGCTAGAAACTAAGAAAAGGTTTACTCACTGGGGAATTGTCTGGTGACCAGGCAATAAATATCCATTCATAGCCCTGAGCATTTTGTGTGTCTAATCTGTACAGGAGATAGGATGGCTGACTGTCTTCTAACAATGGAAGAACAAAAGAATCATATTCCTGCTCCCATGACTTTGTAGCTTCTTTGCAGCAACCAACTGTTAGTTTCTCTAAAAATAACAAATATTCAAGAATTAAATGAGGTAATTAACTTAGACAATGGTATAATTAAAAAAATAAAATAAATGAAATTAATCGTGCAGTAACGTGGCAGACATAATACAAAACTAGAGAAACCAACCATTACATTTTCTACTTCTAATTTCATTGTGGTAGTGAATACTGAGTATTGATCGCACTTAGAAGTGTTTTAAGTTGTCAATGAAATATAAACATTTCAAACATTATTCTACAAAAACCTTACAAATACATAGATACTACAAATGTTCTGGTTAAAAGGTTAAAAAGACTGAATAACAATAAATCTATACAACATGAACTCTTTGTGTTTTTTAACATTTATTTCTCAAAAACTATGGGTGGCAATCTGGAGAGTAAATGACAGCACTGCCCTATGCATAACCTTTAAACAACTGGGAAAAAAGTACTGAATGTTAACATGCATGTCTATTTAACCTTTTTAATAGAACTCTGAAGAATCTCTTGTTTTTTTTCAATTTCATATTCTTATTTCGGTTTCGTATTCATTCTTTTTTTCATCATATGTTCAAGTTGAGCTAAACCAGTTTATTTGCTCCATCTTGCTTATATTTTTGGTATCTAATAATTTGGATATGAAAGTCACCTTAGACATAAGGAAATATTAAAGGAATATTAACTAAGGAATGCTTGTTTATATACAAAATACAGATATACTGTAGATTTGTGCTCAAACCTGTTTAATCCAAGGTTGCCAGGGGCCTATCACAGAAGTGCTGAATGCAGCTAAACAGACAGGGCACTATTCTATTTCAGGCTCCACAAGCAGATGCCTACACTTGGGCCAACTTAGAGTTTCCAAATAACCAAACAAGCACATCTTTAGGGATGTAGGAGAAAAAAAAACTGAATACTCAGAGGAAATCCCATACAAATATCAGAAAATTGTGCAGACTCAACACAGACAGTGAGCAGGAGTAGGAGTTGAATTTAAAAGATAGCAATCACTTGGCACAGTAGTGGTAGTACTAGTAGTAGTAATATTGTCACGTGTACAGTGAAAATCTTACTTGCTCATCCAATCATCATACAAGTTTTCACACTCCATTGCCGTGAATACAAGAGTACTTAATCCACTGTTGCGTTCCTACAGTCCTTTCAACTGAGATTTGATTCTTGGATCTGTTGGTGCTTGTATATTCAAGTGGAAGAATCCTCTTTTCACTGGCAGTTCAAAGACATGTATTTAAATACAAAAATACTTCTAAACTGCCTGAAACTGAGTAGGCAACTTATCCAAAACTGACTAGAATCATATATAGGAGCTGGATCTTGTTCAGCGCCCACTATGTAGTTCATAGACTCGAAATGGAGCCCAAACTATGAGGTAGCTATGCTACATACTATGACATTTAGATAAGTCATATAATGACTCTTCCTTGGTTGCTTTACTTTTAGATTCTTTGATGCGGCCATGATACACTATGTGATTTAGATGTGCTATTGAAAAAGGGCTAACAAAGACACTAGTTTTTACACTTTATCCCAATATAGAACAATATGTATGTACTGTAGAAATTCATTTTTTTTTTATTTAACTTACCGTTTTCTATAATAATCTTCAAAATTCTGTATTTTCCGCTTCTGGCCTTTGAGAAGATGTGTTTCACTCCATCATCAGCTAAAATCAGAGTTTTAAAGATGTTCAGACAAAACGCGTTGTCATATATGTAAATAAAAAACAAACCACGAGTATGTACCCATTCCAGAAATATAATCAGAAAGTTAAAAACCATCAATATTTTAAAATAAACGTACATAAGTGTTCATCACCAAGTATTACTGCTCCGCAAAAACAAATTTTCACGGAAGAAAAGTACTGCATTTGGCACAGTCAAAAGAGACGAGGACCAAATGTGTACGTGTTAAATATGACACTTTGCTGATGTAAAAATATGCAGATATGAGACGAATCTGTGTTTTTCTTTGCTTAATTCAGTGAAACACATCCATGAAAAATCTCTTAAAGAGAGGTTTTATTCCCAATTAGTAACATCTCGAGTGGAAGCATATGTTCTTAGCACGATTGTCTTTAAGTAGAACAAAGACATAAGATCCAAAGTCTAAAATGTGCGATCTTCGAGTTCAGTTCTGCATAGTCCTTTACCCCTCGACGTGGCTATTTCGTTTCATTTCGTGGACGAGATTTGTACGTTATGTTAACTATACATTATTTTCCAGTTACCGTCTGTTATCTAAAAAAGAAAGAAATGTATTTTCAGCAAGTATATGTATATTACTCTTTTAAATGTAAAAGTTACAGGCCGAATTACCTTGAATGCCAGTCTGATGGGACATCGTAGTAGTTACTGGATAGTAGTTAATCCTGAATGGTTTCTGTACCAGGAAACAGCAGTAACACTACAGCAACTGAGCCGGTTTACAGGTAGGTCTACGTCATCGGCGTGCGACTCACCATGGAGGAGGTGGTGGAAGTATTATTTTGCAGTAAAGAAACACACATATTTTAGTTTCTCGTTTTTACAGTGAGTTCACCAGTCGTTTCCTGTTTTTGAAGTGTAATGTATTTTTGTCTAAAATTCTTGCTGAATTAAGAAGTCTTCTTGAGTTACCTCTTGTGTCTGTCATATGATTTTGAATAGCAAATGTATATTCAATAATAGATACTATGCTGTCATGTTAATGCATTATTAAACGTTCGCCTGTCATACGATTGTATTCTAAATGTATTTGCCTCCCGCGTTTGCAGGAAAGCCTCAAACCATACGTGCATTTTACCGAGCAGGGTTAGCATCTGCGTTATCTACGAAGATGGACAAGTTTCCAACAATTTTGTGACCCTCGATCTAACAACAACACACGAAACTGAGGGTGTAATACGCATATTACAGTGGTGATCTGTGATACTTGCATAGGTTTGTCGGAGTCGGACTGATAAGTTCATCACGCTTCGAATTTGGATGGCAGGTTCCCTGAGATGAATGGATGACGTGGAACATAGAGGGACGTTTAATAAAGGGATAAGAAGGGACAGGCACATCAGTGATGGTTTCACACTGTGGTAGAACCCTACCCTGCCAACCAGCCGGAAGGTTGTTGAGGTGTAAAATAAATAAAGCCAAGTAACCCCATTTGTATTACTAGAAAACTTGGGCTCTGTGGCCTTTTAGGGGACTGTAAAAATGCTGTAGTTCTTGATCCATTAATTTATATATCCAAATACTGTATATAAATCAGAAAAGTGGGGCTCAAGAGCCATCACAATTGAACGCATGGGAAAAACCATTCCTCAGATGGATCAGAAACCCTATGGAGGACGTATTCCCACAGATATTTACCTAGACATGCCCTATTTAATGTTGTTAATTGTCCCCTTACAAGAGCATTAGACCTAGAATTCAAACCTATTGTACTGTGCCCCTTTAATACAAGTAAAAAACCTATAAAAGTCAGTGCTCCCTTATGTGGCTGGTTTTTCCAAAATTATGCTATCCAGGAACACTGCTCTCAGTGCCGGGTAAGGTTCTTGCTAGGGTCGTCCTCAATAGGATCCATGATCACTTGCTCACCTACCAGCAACCGGAACAGTCTGGTTTTACGCCTAAGAAGTCTAGCATTGACCGAATCCTGGCACTGAGGGTTCTCGTGGAGCGCAAACGCAAATATTGGCAGTGCATCTTTGCAGCCTTTGTCAATTTTCGTAAAGCGTTCGACTCAGTTGATTGAGCTGCCCTGTGGGACATCCTGAGGGTTCGCGGGATCCCCTTGAGGTTGCACGGGATCCCCTTGAGGTTGCTGGATATCATGGCCGGCCTGTACACTGGTACTGTGAGTGCTGTGCAGAGTGGAGGCAGAACCTCTGTGCTTTTCCCAGTTGATTCTGGGGTTCGTCAGGGGTGTGTTCTTGCTCCTACTCTGTTTAATGCTTTTATGGACTAGGTGTTGGGCAAGGTCGTGGGGTCCAGCAGCTGTGAGGCATCTGTTGGTGAAGAAAGATTCATGGATCTTGACTTTGCTGATGATGCTGTGATCTTCGCGGAGTCAATGGAGGCTCTGATTGGGGAGCTAAAGAGACTGAGCGAGGAGTCTTGAGTGTCTAAACTTGCGAGTGTCCTGGATAAAAATCAAAATCTAGGCCTTTAATGACCTCTTAGGCACAGCCATCAGCAGTGTGTATGTTTGCAGAGAGAGTGTCGACCTTGTTGAGAGGTTTATGGAAATCAGGTTGCATTGTGATTTTAAATTAGGAGGTGACCAGAGTTTCAAAGACCTAGACCTGGTCACTGACATGGCATGTATGCTCACACATAAAGCTCATCCTGATTTATTTAATACCTGCTTTATGTCATCATCGTTAGATAGAGATCAGGGCACGGGAAGAAAAAAAAAACACTTTCACAAATGAACACTTACGTTTGTACCCAGTTTTTGATGTGGAAACAAATAAGTGGCAGTATTCTGTTTTTGTCTGGTTCATGCGCCTTGTTGTGATGCTGTTCAAATTTAACGCGTTATTAATTAACCTTTCCCCCTCAACAGTTTTTACTGTGTTATTATATGTATATTGCTTTGAAGAGCCAGTGGTGGGGGTGGAGTTATGTGGCTGGTATATGAGCTTACTTCTTGGAGCTTTGTATACACCATTCTAAATATTTTGTATGGATGTTTGTTTCAGTGGAACAATGTATTAGATGGACTGCCAATTAAAACCAGGATATTTGATGTTCTTCAGTTATTTATCAGAACTGACACTGTGATGTGGTCACCTAAATAATTAATACTGACAATGAAATAATGAGTCATTGTAATATGCCGGTAATGGTGCTTTGAAGTTGGCTTTGTGTAAGGTTAATACTGAGTAAATGTTTATTTACTCTTGTGCATAACGTCACAGGGTAAATCACTTTTGTTTCTAAAGAACCTTTTGTTTTCCTTGCTTGCATGTTATACTTTTACAATTAAAAAGATCATTTAACTTACCTGTTATGACTTAAACCATCAGAAGGCCTGTGATGCAGTTGCACTGGTTCTCTTTCTTGTTCTCAAGCTGCTGGAAAGACTTAATAAAGCAGAAACAATTATCTGATACAGAGCTTTAGTCGTGCCAAGCTGGACTTACCAATAGATGGTTGCTGTCCTATTCACATTCAGGCAGCCAGTGACAGTGACTTCCTGCCTGCACACACAGTGTTGGTGCTTCATTTATCTGTGTTGGGAATCTTTTGGCTATAAGTAGTGGCTGTTGTACTGTAGGTGAAAAAGAGGAAAATATACAAGTTGGTGTAACCTCTGTCAAAGTAAAATTGAAACAGTAAACAAATTCATAGTTGAAGTCTCATACAATGTTTCTCATTTTAAAATAGACACGTTTTCAAATTTGCCAATGCTTTTCAATAGTGGATTTAGAAAGTTTACAACTGTGTACAGCACAATCTGTTCAAAATATCCCAATGAAACTTGAAAGTGCCTTGGCAAATAACCTTGAAGAATAAGTGTGCCACATTTCAACAAAATCTGCTCAAGGGGAGGATGAGATGTTTCATGTGGGCAGACATACATGGGAATTGCATAAGGTGCTTCACACATTATATGCAAATGCACCTAAAAAAGGTTACAGGTAGGTGTTTGAACCAAAATGCCAATGATTTGCACTTCGACATGATGCCCTCCATGCTATTCCGCAGCCATTGTAGACCAGCACTAAAGTGGCCCTTTCTACCTAATAAATGTAAAACATCATTGTGGTTTTCTCTGATTTTTTTCATAACTACTTTACCTTTTTAGTAAGTTTGGATTTTTTTGGACTTCAGGGCCATGAAATTAATCATAAATTAAAATTATTTTACCTTAGGTTGTCTGCTAAAAGCCAAGAATTTCTTGTCATTGAGTGAGTCAATCAGGGATATGTAGCTTTATGTAATATAATGCATATATAGCAATATTCATAGAGGAGTAGTCACATCATTTCATAAGAAAATGATTAATATACAAGACCAGACAATGTTAAAATATATTGTAGTAATTGCCAAAACATTAAACACTTAGTGGCAGTAGAAACAAGAATTTAAAACATCCAGCAAATTATTAAGAAAAACGTATCTCATGTCAATTGACCACACAACCTCTCCGTAGAAAACCTAATAGTTCATATATAGATCTCCCCTGATAAATTTACAATCCTATGCAAAGTGATTAGGCAAGTTCAATTACAAGATCACTTTATAGTAACACAGCTTCTTACTCAACGCTTTAGGCTGGGCCTATATCCAAGACAAATGAATTCTACATCATATTGCCTGTCAGATTACTTCAAAGTTTAGAGCACCTGGAACTAAAGATTCCAGAGCCTTTTGTGTCTTTGTTTATATGAAGAAATCACTGAGATCATCTACTATACCCTACCTTATACCTTAAACATCAATACGCTTGGTTAGGGTAGAGATAGCTAAACATTTGATGCCTTCCTTAGGTTTAATGGAGGATTTTTACATTCTTTTAAAACTTGGGGAAGTTAATGAAAAGCCTTAAATATTGTTATTATATTTTCTCACTTCTTTATTGTTGTTATTTTTGTTGCTGCTGCCTTTTGGATTAATTGTGCAGTGAAGTACAATTATCTGAATAGGCAAAAAATAAGCCATTGTAGGAATTAAATGAACAAATGAATTTTCTGTCCTGCCAAAAAAAGAATTTAACTGTAATTTTGGTGACATTTCAACAAGGCAACAAAAGCAAATCTTTCAAAATCTGAATGTCAGTGTTGAAAGAAACAACATCTAAATTCCAGCTTCATGAAAACTATTGTAAAGTTAATGTTTATATGATTACCTTACTAATACATGATTTTCACTCAATAAAATACTTCCCTTTTTAAGTTTAGAAATAAGTAGTTTTCTAAAGATTGAACAATAAAAGTTTTTATTAAGCAC
The DNA here is from genome assembly GCF_016835505.1 of Polypterus senegalus. Taxonomy (NCBI): domain Eukaryota; kingdom Metazoa; phylum Chordata; class Cladistia; order Polypteriformes; family Polypteridae; genus Polypterus; species Polypterus senegalus. The sequence goes on along the minus strand of NC_053161.1, from coordinate 26,400,955 downwards.
CGTAGATATGTAAAGCTTAGTGTATAGATAAAAATTAATTTTGCCGTACCTATAAAATGTATTCACCCCCTTGGAAGTTTTCACATTTTATAGCAAAACAACATTGAATCATTGAATATGGCTTTTTTGACATTGATCAGCCTTTCCAAATGAAAGTTACTGTCATATTATTAAATTGCATGCATAAAATTTTAAGAGTTAAAAATGTTTGCTGTCTCTAGAACAAGAAGTAGATGATTTTGTTTATTTTATTTTTAAATGATTATTGTACTTTAAATCTTCAGTAACACCTTGGGAAAATCAGGGTCTGTCTCTGCATTTCTTGTTTGGGAGATATGCAAGCTGTAGATTATTGCTATTGGTTTTCAAGGTTTTTAGGCCGTATATTAAAAAAAGACTGACAGTGTGTCACCAGTGAGCTGGAACAAGCTCTGCCACCTGTCTAAACTGCGACCTCTTTCATAAAGAGTAAACATGACACAAGCTCCATTTAAAATTTTTGCACGTCACTAGGACAATGAATGGCAATGCCAGTGTTCACTCAAGTTAAATTTCTTTTCTACAGTACCTAGAGGAAAATGGATACAGTATTTTCTTCACATTTTGGAAACAGAAACTAACTTAGCTCACCATCACCAGTCTTTTCAGCTTGCATGCAATTGTAAACCAAACCCATTTGAGTTTCTGTGGTTACCAAGTAAACAAAATTAAAATGCATGACCCAAGCTGTTTACTTTATATTAGTTCACATTTTGCCTTAACTAGCATAATAGACACAGTATTCTAAGATCACAGTACTCTTGTGAAAACTTAACTTAAGAAGATTAGACTGAAGGGAGATGCATTTCCATTAGCATTGTTCCTAAAATGGGAAACCTAAGAAGGTGTTCATTTGTCATATGTAAAACCCTTACTTTAGCCATAGATTCCACCAACATTTGTATAGCCTAATCAAAAATGGTTTAAAATTAATTTATGCCTAGACTAGAATGAACTATTACTTTTCAGCACAGCCTCAAACCTGTTTTAATGTGTCTAATCCTTAGTATTTAAGCAATTATTTTTTATGTTTCTGTGTGTACCCATCTATTCATTTTCTGAACCCATTTATTCTGGCACAGGATTGTGGGGACACTACCTTGTATGAAATACTTATCCATTGCAGGATACACACACCCGCACTTTATCTTTATCATATACAGATTTAGATTTACTATTTATGAAACTCAAATGCACATCTTGGGTCTGTTGCACTTGGAGTCAGTTATTATCAAGTGGGATACCTGGTTGACTTTACAGATGATTTTATAAAAATACCTGAAACTAGCACATTTGGACAAATTTAGAAGTGATAGATTTACATAATTGAATTCCATCTTTAACATTATTTGACTGTTGTTGGCCTACTTCACTTCAAGAAAAGAATACTGTTTGTTTTTTTATTTTTTTTGTGTGAAATTAATTAATTATTATACTAATTAATTATTAGTTATCTAAAATAACAGTGAATTGACATGATCCACTGGTATCTTGTTCCACTCATTAGGATATAATAGTATGTAATCTACTAGCCATTTTCTGTGTTTAACTTCAAGATAGATAGATTGATACTTTATTAATCCCAAGGGGAAATTCACATAATCCAGCAACAGTATACTGATACAAAGAAACAGTATTAAATTAAATAGTAATAAAAATGAAAAAAATAAAAAATGCAGACAATAGCTTTGAGTAATGTTAGCATTTACTCCCCCAGGTGGAATTGAAGAGTCGCATAGTGTGGGGGAGGAATGATCTCCTCAGACTGTCAGTGGACCAGGACAGTGACAAAAGTCTGTCAGTGGATGCAGTGGATTCTTCATGATTGACAGGAGTTTGCTTAATGCCCGTCGCTCTGCCACAGATGTTAAATTGTCCAACTTTACTCCTACAATTGAGCCTGCCTTCTTAACAAGTTTGTCCAGGCGTGAGGCGTCTTTCATCTTTATGCTGCCACCCCAGCACACCACCGCGTAGAAGAGGGCAATCGCCACAACCGTCTGGTAGAACATCAGTAGCATCTTACTGCAGATGTTGAAGGATGCCAACCTTCTCAGAAAGTATAGTCTGCTCTGACCATTCTTACATAGAGCATCAGTATTGGCAGTCCAGTCCAATTTGTCATCCAGCTGCACTCCCAGATATTTATAGGTCTGCACCCTCTGCACACAGTCACCTCTGATGATCACAGGGTCCATGAGGGGCCTGGGCCTCCTAAAATCCACCACCAGCTCCTTGGTTTTGCTAGTGTTAAGATGTAAGTGGTTTGAGTCGCACCATTTAACAAAGTCTTTGATTAGCTTCCTGTACTCCTCCTCCTGCCCACTCCTGATGCAACCCACAATAGCAGTGTCATCAGCGAACTTTTGCATGTGGCAGGACCTCGAGTCATACTGGAAGTCTGATGTATATGGATTGAACAGGACCGGAGAAAGTACAGTCCCCTGCGGCGCCCTGTATTGCTGAACACAGACCTGCAGTTCCCAAGACGCACATATTGAGGTCTGTCTGTAAGATAGTCCACAATCCATGCCACCAGGTGTGAGTCTACTACAAATGGATTGTTGCATACTAGCAGCTCTGATAGTGAGATGGTGACCAACAGTATGGTGTACAACCCCAGCTGAAATTTAAAGATGTCTGTCTAGGTGCTTTCAGGAGCTTGAATGTTTTTCAGAATTTAAAAGATTGAGTGATCTGAGGAGTGTATACAGTGACAATTGTTATCGAATTTGATTGCTTTTCCCAAATTCGAACAATGGTTCCTCACTGTTGTCTCTCATATAGCAGCTTGAAATATGAGAACCCAGGTGAAGTGTGTAGCATCTCACAGACAGCAAGTCGGAAGAGAAAGAGAATTAAGTCCTTTTGTCTTTTATCTGCCACTGCTAATTTTTGCAGCATCTGTTAAATTGGTTCTACCAATCCATCCAGTCTGGTAAATTAGAGGGAGAAAGAGCCTATTCCAGCAGCACAGGGTACAAGGCAGAAAGTAACACTAAAATGATACTAGTTTATTGGAAGGCACTTTAATGCATATTCTCAGACTTTGAGTCATAAAATAAGTTAACAGTTTGCCTTTTTGGATGAAAACCAGATTCAGAAAGAACTTTCAAACTCCAAACATGAAGTGACAGGGCTGATATTTGAATTTAAGCCCCTGAAACCTGCTGGCCCAGGTCTATACATATCTATGTTTTGAAAGATTTGCACATAAACACTGATCTTAAGTCAGTTCTTTTTGGGATATTTATATACACCTGTCATTAATATAATATTATGGCCATGGGCAGTCTTTGCAAATGGTCAACCATTAACACTGATCATCTTCTATTCAGATAAATGATACCTGTATTGACCTTGGAATTTGACATAGCAGACTTTCAAAGCAGGAAGAACACAGTAACAAGTCAACTGTTACAGTCAATGATTTTGGTCTTTCTAAGATGATCTCCCATTAGCGTGATGTAAATTAAACACAAAGAAAATGTCAAAGGTTTGGGGGATCTCCCCGTATACTTTAGGTGTCAGGTGAATGAATAACGTCTTTACAGATTGGAGTCCAAAAACAGAACCGATTATAACAACGAAGAGGTGGTATATATGGTTGGCGGAAGGAAATGACGTCATGCGTATGTGACATTCTGGAACCAGAAGTGACATCAGGAGGAAGCAGGATCTGGTGGACCAGAACTGGAAGAGATTGTTAGGCTGAGCGTTCTTCTGTTGTTCTTTAGAAAGAGAGAAGAAAGAGTTAGAGGATAGCACAAACTCCTGGTCCTGTGGGCAAATGCACTTTTTTGAGCCTGTAACTGTCTCCAAATCACATGTGTGAAATGGCAGAGAGCCCAGGACCATCGGGTTGGGTGGCCCGAACCAAGAGGTTGTGCACACGAGAAATAGCATTGGCGTTGACTTGGAGAGGCCCCAAATGATAAATGACTGAAAACCCATAACTCTGAAAGTCTGAAAACCAATGAGTGACTTATCCACTGTAAAGAAGCACGGTCAGTAACAAAGGTGAACTCACAACCCAATAGTTAGTACCTCAGCCGTGTAATCATCCATTTAATTGCCAAGGCCTCCCACTCCACTGCTGCATAACTGGTCTCCTGATCCAGTAGTTTCCGGCTCAAAAACATAATGGGGTGCTCAGCACGGCACAAAGACCTGTGTCCAAAGCGTCGGACCAGAGTATGAAAAGCAAAGAAAAATCAGGAAAAATTAGTACATGTGCCAAAATTAGAGCCTGCTTTAGGTCACAGCATGCAGACTCAGCCTTTTCATCCTGTCGTACTAATCATACTATCATATTAGGAGCCTTTTTCTTTATTAAATCTGTCAAGGGCACCAGTCTCTCTAAAAACTAGGGAACAAACTGATGGTTGTACTTTGCTAAACCGAGAAAGGCTTGAAACTGCCACTTGGTTTTTGGACAGGGCCAAATAAACATGGCTTCAACTTTGGACCACTGTGGTTGTATTATACCCTCATCCAACCTGGTAGCTCAAATATTTGGCCTCGGTAAATCCAAAGAACCATTTCTTAAGACTAATCCAAAACCTGGCTTTACCAAGAGTTCGAAGCACAGCTTGAACCTGCTCTAGGTGTTGCTTCCAAGTGCAGGAATATATGACCACGTCATCTAGGTAGGCAGCGCTGTAGGAGTCGTGGGCCATAGGACTTTATCCACCAGATGTTGGAAGGTGGCTCATGCCCCGTGCAGTCCAAATGGAAGCATACAATATTGCCAGTGTTTGCTAGGGGTACTAAAGGCGGTTTTGGCATTTGCGGACTCCGTTAAATGAATTTGCCAATACCCTTTAGTCATGTCAAGCATGGTCAAATACTTCATGCTATCAAACCTCTCGAGAAGGTCGTCCACGTGAGGCATAGGATAGGTTTCGAATTGGGATAATTGATTAAGCTGACAGAAGTCATTGCAAAACTTCCAACTCTCGTCAGGCTTTGCGATCAAGACTATTGAGCTTGACCAGGGACGATAGCACTCCTCTATCACACCTAGTTCCAGCATTCACCTGTAAAAGTTCCACTTCTACCTTTTCCTTTTCCGGGAGTTGATAAGGGTGTTCCCTGACTATCATCCTGGGCTCAGTAATAATGTCATGCTCAATTAGCGAGGTCCGGCCAGGTTGTTCACTGACTAATTCCGTTATTGAAAGGATCACTGATTCCTGCTCCTGATTCTGAATGGGAGTTAAATTAGGACCGAAGTTAAGTGATAATTTATGAGCGAAGAAAGAGTGGGGCTGATTTAGGAATGGGTCAATTTTCCTGTCCCTCCAATGTTCCAGAAGTCATTGCAAAACCACCAACTCTCGTCAGGCTTTGCGACCAAGACTGTTGAGCTTGACCAGGGATGATAGCACTCCTCTATCACACCTAGTTCCAGCATTCACTTGTAAAAGTTCCACTTCTACCTTTTCTTCTTCCGGGAGTTGATAAGGGTGTTCCCTGACTATCAGCACGGGCTCAGTAATAATGTCATGCTCAATTAGCGAGGTCCGGCCAGGTTGTTCACTGACTACCTCCGTTATTGACAGGATCACTGATTCCAGCTCTTAATTCTGAATGGGAGTTAAATTAGGACCGAAGTTAAGTGATTATGAGCGAAGAAAGAGCGGGGCTGATTTAGGAATGGGTCAACGTCCCAGTCCTTCCAATGTTTTCAGCAAATTGATGTGATATATCCGCTCGGCTGGACGTCTATTTGGTTGTTTTACCAAATATTTGACCAAACTTTTTCGCTCTTTAATTTCGTATGGCCCCTGCCATTTAGCCAGCAGTTTAAATTTAGAGTGAGGGGTAGGCACTAGGACCATGACGTGGTCACTGGGATGGAACTTCTGAAAGGATGTTACCCGGTAATAACACCGTGCCTGCGCTGCCTGGGGTTTTTTCCATGTTATCATTTAGAATGGGTTGAATCTTTGCCAATCTGTCATGTAATTGCATGATATGTTCCAAACTTTTAGTGGATAGAAAGGCCTCTTCCTCTCATGCTTCTTTTAAGATATCCATTAGTCCCCATGGCTGTTGTCTGTATAATAATTCAAAAGGGAGAAACCCCGTTGAGGCTTGAGGGACCTCCCGATAAGTGAAAAGCACTAGGGGAAGTAACTGATCCCAGAAATTTTGCAATTTCTCTGAATTAGCCATCTGTAATGGGACAAATTTGTTGAAAACGAGTGGGTTGGATAATGGATGGAAGAAGTAGCATAATCCACGAGGACTAGAACGTATTTATGTTCTCGGGCCGAGGGTTCAAGGGGTCCCACTATATTGATTAATCAAGTCTGAGAGCATTATATTATAATTGCTTTTAGCTGGTTGATGCTTATGGGAAAAGAGTACATGGAGTGCAATTTCTAGATATTAATTGCATGTGAAAATTCAGCTCATATCAATGGGTGAGATTTGGATCTTAAAGAAGGGGGGTTAAAATGAACATTTACTAAGGCCATCAAGTGCTTCCTGGAATGCCAATAAATCTTGAAGTGCTCTTTTATTTAGGGTTCTCATTATTCTAATTCTACTTACTGTCAAATGCTAGAGAGGATGACAACTAACCAGGCAGTTATCTCAGATTGTATGGTAAGACAACAAGGAATCTGTATGCTAAGGGTAAGTTAATCACATTTAATGGGGATGTGATCGTGGAAGCATAAGAATAGGCATACTTTTGGAGACCTTTGACCAGGCAGGCAGTGTGGCATTGTGGTTAAGGCTTTGGACTGACACTGTGTGACCATGTGCAATTCACTTTACCTGCCTGTTGTCCAACTGGAAAAACAAAACAAGAAATATAAGCAGTTGTATGTCAGATATTGTAAGTCAACTTGGATAATGGCGCCAGACAAATAATTAAATACTAATAATAATAAATACTCAACAACCTTAAACGAGAAATTAGCACATGCTACATGGGTGTCCTTCAGTAACACCAGGAATTTCCTGAGTTGGCACTAAGGCACTGTGCAAGAAGGTATTTGCTATTCATCTTACACTGGGTGGAATATAATGGAATATACTTTTAGAATGCAATGGGCAGAAAGTTGAGCAGTGACAACCTTGACAAAACTTAACATCATTGCTGCATCTGCATCAAGCCTTAACATCACTACTGGCACTTCCTTTCTCCTTTGCCAGATGAACAGAATATACAGTTGTGCTTGAAAGTTTGTGAACCCTTTAGAATTTTCTATATTTCTGCATAAATATGACCTAATATTCGATCATTTTCCACAATAAATAAATGACCAAGTATAATATTTTTGTCTCATTTGTTTAACTGATTTCTCTTTACTTTTAGGACTTGAATGAAAATCTTATGATGGTTTAGGTCATATTTATGCAGAAATATAGAAAATTCTAAAGGGTTCACAAACTTTCAAGCACAACTGTATTATGCACCTTACTGACAGCCAATGAACCAGTGCAGTTACTGAGTGCGAAAAGACCCAATGGGAGTCCTGCCACTCTCAGGGAAGATTCATACCTGTTCTGGGAGAAGATTGGAACCTCTCCCAACACCCATCTGCACTCATAGTGACACTGTGGTCAACCACCACTAGATACCAGGTTCTTTTATAAAATCACTAGGGGGCTCTGCCCCCTGCTCGCTTGCTCGTCAACCCCTGGCTTTGGTTATCCGGATATACAATTTAAAGAGATTGTTATTGTCATTTCATTCATTTTTATTCATTTTTTATTTCTTGACATTTTTCCAGTAATAAAGCTGCAGTGACTGAGTTATTCCCTCATCTCCTTCCCAAGATTTTTTTTTTATAATAGAGAGATATGCAGATCCACATTGCAGAAAAAATATTAAGTCAGTATTGGTATATTTGCCTACATTTTCTAGTTTTTTTAGTTTTTATATAGTAACTGTGTAAAAATGAAGAATCAGCCTGGTCATTGCCTCTGTGGAATTAGATAGATAGGTGGAACTTTATTTGTCCTCAGGGTAAAATTTGGCATTTTACAGAATCTCAATAAATAAATAGATAAATAAACAGATTTACACCACACCCTAGTCTGAACACACACCAGAATGACAAGGAAGAAAATGAAAAGGAAAAACCTCTGACCTGGCAGTTTGCAGTCACAGTGATTATTGTCGTTGGTATAAAGGAATTAGGGGGTTATGGTCAAATTTTGCATGAGGGATTGTTGTTTCTACCACATCTACAAGATGTGCACATTAGTTTTATATTGTCTAGGATGTGTGAAATCATGAGTGGTTGTGGGTGTGTACTTTGAGGCACTGGTGTCCCATTCTGTACTTAATCTGGTCTTCCACAATTAACAAGCCAGATGTTGCTGGAAGGAGCAGAACATTTCCTGTAACATTTAAAAGTGAACATTTGCAAAGACACTTTATTCCTTTCTATGTTGAAGCAGCCTGTTATGCTAAAACAGCTTGTTACTTGCTAACTACAAAATGTACCTTGTCTGTTAATGCTGTTTTGTTTTTCTTAGGAATAACCTAAATATTTAAATAATTAGTTTAAGCAAATAGTTTAATAAGCTCTGCTATATTGTGAGTCTAAGGTACTGCTTGACTATGCTTGTGTTTGTTGACAGGAGAAAAGAACAATTTTAAATCAACTGTATAATGCAGGACTGCTAGCATAATGCATGCACGGTTTTATAAGCTGTTTCTAAGTTATACAACCATGCTGCACTTCTGGCTTACACTTATGATGTCAAAAGAATGAGCTAAAGCAGCTGATTTTGGAGACATATTAGTTTTATGAACTTTAGATAATGGCAAAGAGCTTTATAAGATCAGTTATAGAGCTGATCAAATAGAGCGAAAGGAGAAAAGAAGAAAAAGAGATAGCTAAGTCAACCCATGAATGCTCTGATTTGCTATACTGCTAACACTTCAAACAATGCCAGAAATAAGCCAACTAAAAAACATAACATCTAGCAGTACCAGGTCATAAAGTGTTATTTGTTTTTTTTTATGGAAATTTCAATTGAATAATACTTTTTTATTATTAATATAATTTGCATTCCATACAAATCAATCAAGTTTTACATAAAGAAAATTTGAGTTAAGAACAAATCGATCCCCACCCCTAAGAGAAAGAGCAAGCCAAACAGCATGAAATTTAAGACCTGTAAACATACCTAAATTAATAAATTCTCTGTGCTTTATAAACTTATTTTAAAATAATACTGATTAGATCCTGCCATGTTTTGAAAAAAGTCTGTATGGATCCTCTAACTGAGTATTTGATTTTTTCCAATTTCAAATAGTATATAACACATCAGTTTCCCACTGACTTAAAAGAGGAGAGTTTGGGTTCTTCCAGTTTATCAGGATAAGTCTGCATGCCAAACGTGTAGTGAATGCAATCACAGTTTGTTTGTCCTTCTCCACTTTAAACCCATCTGGGAGAACACCAAACGCAGCTGTTAATGGGTTAGGAGGGATTGTGAGTCCAAGGCTGTCTGAAAGGTAATTAAAATTTTTCATACAGAATGATGTTAATTTGGTGCAGGCCTAGAACATGTGACCCAGTGAGGCTGGGACTTAATGCAACATTCGCAGGTTGGATCATGCCCTGGAAAAATTTTGGAGAGTTTTAGTCGAGACAGATGTGCTCGATATATAATTTTGAGTTGTATAATTGTATGCTTTGCGCATATGGAGCTCGAGTTTTCAATTGTATAATACTTTAAGATTTAAATTTATAAAAGCTCTCTTTTCTGCCTGCACTTGCTCTACTTCACTGCTAAGGACTGAGAATCAAGTTCCTTTCTCAGCTTGTCATTGAGGCACAGAGAGCACCCCCTTGATGTACACCTTGTCTATGTTAATAATGTATGACTTGTGCACTTAAGTTTAAGCTTAAGGGGTTGGGGCCATACTGCTGTTTAAACAGAAGAAGCACAGAAAATGGATGCTTTGGCATTGTAATTATACTCCTGTCTTTTGGTTGTGTCTTCGTTCTGTTTTTTTTTATCCTGCTTTCATATTAAGGTACCATTTCTTTTTATTGGCCTAGAGACAAAACTATTTTGTTTCCTATATTTTTTTTATCCTGCCTTTGCTTTCTTTGGAATATTTGTGAATTCTTATAATAAATCTTTGATTATTTAAAAACCTTCTTTATGTAATTTAATTCAGAGGCTTTTAAGGATTTTTTAGGCTTTTTAGCCTGTAAGCCTGCCTTTTGACTTTGAAGTTATGCTATTTGAAACTATTTGGTGAAACCTACTCTGTTGGTACCTGTGGTGGAGTTATTGAGTTATGTTGGAGACCTGTGGTGGAGTTATCTTTTGTTATTGAGAGTAAGTACCATTTTTGACATTTTGAATTGACAAAATAATAGTAATGTCACACAAACAGTAATTCCAAAAGTGGAAGACATTGCTTGAAACCTGCTACATTAGTAAGATTATAAACGTCATATTATTATGTAGAGGTTAAAGTGTACTGTATATGGATGAAATCGCTCAGTTAAAAGAGAGATACAAGACTTACTGTACTTATTAGCTAACTGAATGAATTAAAGTAGTAGAAAGTCATTCTCTGCTTTTTAAGATGTCTTTAAATTAAAAACTTTTTTAACTTAATGTATTTCTTAGACATAAAGCAATGCCAATGAATACCTTTTTATTTAAAACACAATCGGCTAATGTTTTAATCTGGAAGATCAAAATTGTTACTTTTTAATGGCACAATTCACTCACCTAAAGATATTAGTCTAGCTTATACCCTAGTTTATAGGGTATATATAAATATTTATGCCAAGTTTTAAATGCAGATTGCAAAAATGTAAAGTTCTTATTAATAAATTAAAAAAAAAGTACATTTTATATGATAAAGGCTTTTTTTGTGTCGTAATTTCTTGATGGGATCATTTATTTTTGTCAGAATCAGTATCATATTTTAAATGAAATTCTTCTTAAATAAAATGTTTCAATAGTAAATACCTTTTGATGATGGTTAATTGCCTCATTAACAACAGTGCCCTTGCTTTTCAAGTCATACTAGTGAAATAAACAAGAACACATTTTGTTTAAACCTATTAAAGGCTGTGACTAACAGGAACAGGCCAGGATGCTCTTGTTATGCATATGCAGTTCCACCTTATTTGTCTTCATCTGTCACTCTAAATCTCTCTCTACATTCATTTTATTTGAGATGCATAATTACCCAGTGAGTATATATTAACCAAGTATGTATCTCATTAATAATGCTAGGTACTGTTGGTATTTTTAAAATTTAATGAGTAAATCACTTAAAAGTCTGGCAAATAACTGAGTTTCAACACTCTGATGGGCTGTGCTGGGAATTTATTGTAGTCATCTGCTATGCAGCTTTTCTCCCTCACCCTCTCTCTCTCGCTCTCTCTCCCTTTCACTGACATTACAGTATAATGCCATAGCAGTGCTGACAAGGCATTCATTGCTTATGTGCCTTCTTTGCTGCCAAACTTAAACAATTACACTGCCAGAGAAATTAGGGGTGCAGCTGTAAATGAAAGAGGAGAGATCGCATAGCTCGTCCAATAAAACAACACAACTGTAATTTTTTCTTGTAAACAAGTATTTTTTTTCTAGTGAGTACAATGAGACTGCCAGTAACTCACCGGAGACTGAGCTTTTACCCCGAGAGCAAAACCTGAAGACAGAAGAAATAGTGGGTTTCAGGTTGGTGTATTTAGCTTAGAATGTATGCAGATGTAATAATCCTAGAGTGGCACTTCTTGCGTCTGCAACAACCTAAATACCTAGTTCTTATTTCAAACCGGAGGGAGTTTAAACATAAAAAATGTATATAACACTAATATTTTAATTCTTCAAATATGAATTTTATTTATGGTGAATATTATTTCAAAGATATGTTTAGATTCATTATTTCTGTCTACGAAATTGCAGAAAGAGCTAGAATGGAATTGAAGCTCTGAGCTAATCTTGGATCAGAAATGCAGTTCCTGTACTATTCCTGGCCTTTCAGCTCCTATTGGTTAGCTACAGAAAACAGTATTTCTTAAGGTAGTCCAGTCTTTGATAAAGAAATGAAAACAAAATGTATGCTTATTATTTCCCTACACAAATATTCTGCCTTTGCTTAGGCTATCTCATATTAACATGTGCTACTAAACTGACATTGTTAACTTTTCAGGTTTTGATTTTTCATGTTTGTTTCTTTACCCTTTGTTTGTTGGCAATAACTATATAGTTATGCACCATAGAGGTAATCACACTTGAATGATAGATTAAAACTCATCAGTACAGTAACTTGAAAAATATTTTAGTAATAATATAGTTGGACTTTTGGGGTTATTATATTTTGTCAAATCTTGCTTTATTTACCAATGTTTTGGTAAAATATTATAAACGTGCATCATGTCGACTTTATTAGGTATACCTGTGTCTCCCACATAACTGAATGCTTGTTTGTACAGACAGTGCTCTTTATAGGATGTTGGCATGTACCAACAGGTAATATGTATTTGCATTTTGATGGAAAGATGGGTAAAATTAAACATGGATATGAACATGTCAAGGTAGAAAGGACAAATTACATTTCTTTGTGACTGACATTTTAGCATCTTATATTTAAACGATTTAAGCACAGTGTTTTCTCTTCTGGTTGAAGGGTTTTTCAGTAGCTAAAACGTATTTAAAGTTTGTTTTAGGTTAGTGTAGAATAGTTTATAGAAATAAAATACCATAAACATTGCATTTTCGGGGTTGTTTTATACCTCACACCTGATGCTTACAGACTCTGCAACCTTGGACTGGATTAATAGGGCTTTGTAATGAATGGATGATGGATATTATTAGTGGTTTAACTCAATGCTTTTTTATATATTTACAGGAACAGCTGGTAAATATTATATCATTTTAAACATTAATGCATAATGGTATGTTTATTTACTGTATAAGTGTCATTAAACTTGATACCAAGAGCTTACAGATACAGTATAGTAGTACTTTGTTCTACAGTTGATGAGAGATATGCCCATCTTAAACACTAGACACAGACATGTAAAAGATTTCGTCTCTGGGCCAGATGCGACTCTCAAATGAGAATGCACGTCTGGGGATAACTGTTAAAAAGTGTGTAGTGAATGGCTGCAAAATCCTGTACTGCAAAGGCCTACACCCATAGGGCTCCTTGCTAATATAGCTTCCCCCAATTTGCTGCTGGGGTTTCAGGGAGAGAACAAAATACCTAATGCTGAGAGAAAATAAAAGGCTAAAATTGCTGTTATCCATTCAGGAGCTCAATAACACAGGGTAACTGAAGCTTAATAATTAATTTTCTCATTGTAATGAGTGCGACAACAGTGAAGACAGACAGACATGTGGATCACTGCAGCTACTGGGCTCCACACGATTGCAAAGTGCCTCTCTCTGCTACGACGTCTTTCTGTCTTTTTAAATATTGCATCACTATATGGCATAATAGCAGCAAATAAAGTTTAGCTGAGCATTGTGGTTTATGGATGTACAACGTGTTAAAACGCCGTGGCTGTTTTGTCATGGCATGTTTACATTTTCAGTTACTCAGTGATGTTAAATTTCATTTGGCTCTTCATTCAAAAGGTGGATGTTGTGCAGCCTCATCTGTGCATCTACTGGTGTTGTTAGGCAGACTTGTTGATTTGGGTGTTTTGAGTACTGAAATCTGAATCACCTTTGGCTGTTAATTATCAGCACTATTAACAACAGTCATTTTGACAAAGTGACACATCGTTTACTTCAAATTTATATTTTGCATTTCATATTTTCATTAATATAGCTGCCAGTTCTTTCAAAAATACATTGCCTCCTACACTATAGTCCTAATGATGAGGAACAGAGAGGACGCACAACACCTGTGACAACATATCATTCACTTTTATCATTTGTTCATAGATGTCTTCAGATGCAAATGTATAATCTAATACTACAGAAAGATTTTTCCATTGCATTAGGTTATGTTTATTTTTAACAGCTGCATTGTGTTTTCTTTACATACAACACAAATTTAATTGTCTAATATGGTTTTTGTTGGAGAATCTTTAACTGTAGACGGTTCGTTGTAAACATAAGCTTGCTCTCTGGCAGACCAAGTTAACAAGAGCACCTCTGATATTTGCAATTCAAAATCACTGGCCCTACTTTTAGTGCAGCCTTCATGAGGCATTGGATTAAAAATGTTTAGAATTATAATACTCAGTGAGTTGTTTAATTGCTCCAACCAGTTTTAAGCAAGATTTACTCATGGTTATCTCACTGTCTGGCTTTTTCTCTGGACACTGTTGCTTAGGACATGCTTGCCAGACAGCTTCAATTTAATTCTTTAGCTTAAAGTGGTACTACCACCTTAAATGTCTAAAATCTATTTTGTTAAACTTTCACTTTTCTTGTCCAAATACACTTCCACACAAAAGCTACTTAAGCTTTTCTATCAATAAAAATGTTTTTCAGTCCTTCCAGTTGAATTTAGATGTTTTCTATAAAGCCTGTTCTTTTTACGGCCTCCCTCTTCAAGTTTTTACCTGAATTCTTTCCAAACATATACATTTTCTCTATGAACCTCCTTTTCTAGTGTTTCAACTGAACTATTTTGTCTCATCTTCTTGATATCAGATTATGGCATCCTGTCAGTGTTTCTATGAGTACACTGCTGCCATGAAATCCTTTCACAAGTATTGATTGAATGTGAGGTCATGTTAATCATTATCTCAGGAATGGTATGAAACTAGCTGACATAAATTAATAAAGATTAAATGTTAATGGTCTTTGAGTGTGATTTGAGGATTGTTTTGACCAGGAAAAACAACAAGTTCAATAGAAAAATAGAAAAAGGAGGAAAAAGTCAAAATATCACAAAGTCAAAAATTTTTGCCAAATGTCTTTAAAGGAAAAAGAGTAAGTTGGAGTTCTTAAGGCAAAATAAGTACCTGACAAACTGTCTGACACAAAAATGACTAAAGCCTTGAAAAGAAAAACAAAAAAACACAAGAATACAGAATCATAACAGTGGAGACAAAAGAATGATTAAGGGTTAGATATTTAATATAACTAAACAAAAATTTTGTTTTGGTCTGATAACTTTTATTTATGATTTTTCATAAAGGGGACAGATATATTTCTGTTTTTGGATAATATTTTTCTTTAAGCTTTGTTGTTTTTGTTATTGTTATTTTTTGATTTTCACCACAGCAGCATTTAATTATTTAGCAGATACTCCCAATTTTTGAAAACTGTTGCTATGACATGACCATGCTTTTCTGGGAATGTGACCACTGAAACAGGTCACTTTGTCCAAGATTATGGATATAGTCTTCTTAATTAGTTAGTGATTTAGTGTCTGTTTCTCTGATTACTTCAGTTCAACATCTTTGAACATTGTTTTCCTACAGTAAATTTAATTTGTGTTTTTAAGGTGATATTTGATTAAGATAGATTTTCTGATTTTCAAAAACTTGTAACTCTTTGGTTTTTGTCTCATATACATCTCCCAGACTGTGATTCCTTCTAAAGTTTAGAAGCATTTAACAAAAATGAAGAAAAAAACGTTTGTGCATAATAAGATGTCATTTGAAAATAAGCATCCTGATGAGAAGCATACATGTCAGGGAGGCCAAGTCCAAAGGCAGCTCATTTTTCATGTCTCAGAAGGCCAAAACAACCAAAGCCACTCAAGCTCTTAACAAACCTGGGTGTCATGATAGAAAGTGGCAATATAAAAGACATTATGAAATATCTCACATAAGAGCTTGAGTACAGTTTGTCCAAATGCATATTGGAAATATCAGGTAAAAGACAATAGTATGATCTGATCAAACCAACACTGACAATTCTGGCTTTATTATGTATCCCAACAACAACTTGTATCATCTGCATAATACCAGCCTTATCATAAAGAATGCATGTGGCAGCCTTATGCTATATAGGCACTTGTCTGTGTCAGAACACTTGCAAAGATACACACCCAAATATATGGAATTAACTTTAGAAGTCCCTGAAGAAAATCTGTTGCAGTTTGAAAAAACTCTTAGATTTGGGAGGTTTATCTTCCAATAGGACAATGAGTTGAATTGAATAAAAAGCAGAATTTAATCTTCCAACAGTGTCCGAACTAAGAATTTATGATTTCATTTTTTTTTTTGCTATTCTCACAAACTTTGAGGTAACTTGTGCCACTTTCTAAAAGTTTGTATCTGTCAAAACTTAAACAGAAAAAGCGATGTAATCAGTTATTTCTAATGAATTGATTTATTAAAATCCACAGAAGTAGGTATTTAGTACAGAAATCAGTGTTGCTCCCTCACAGATCTGTAGTCCCAAGTTTAAATTTTAGTCTGTCTACTGTACACTTCAAATGTATGTTTCCCTGTGTTCCAGAGAATTTCTTCCAGATGCTTTGTTTTCCTCCTACTTTTCAAAACGTATAAAGTAGCAAGGTATCTCATAATTTACTCGGCTTAAGTGAATGAGGGTCTGTGAGCTTAAATGTAATCTAATTAATTACATTTATTGATTTTTATTCATTGATTGTACTTTTTTATATAATTAACAGAATATGTTCAAACCTTTTATTTAGCTTTTGAACATTTTAGGCTGTCTCAACATTCATTTTGTGCTCATGATCAAGTTCTAATTTAAAGATGTTGATACAGTGCCATGTTTCTCATTTTCCTTTTGTTATTATAAAGTCACATTTTAGAAAGCCTATTCAAGTCAGGGGTCTGTATCGAAAGAGTGACACTTCATAGGGGTGACATTTTATTGGAGTGACATAACGAGTCACCTACCACACACAACTGAAAGTACGCTCGCCAAAAAAATTGTTGTAGCCTCACCTACCACTAGGATGGTTGGTTGGCTGGTTATCACTCCTTTGAAATTTATATCTGAGGTTTCACTCCTTCGTTATGTCACTCCTATGACATGTCACTTCTTTGACTAGGACTGCAAGTCAGTAATGCTCATTTAGATACCTTGGCCAACACACAAGTTTACATACCATCTGTGTCTTATTCAATTTTTCTCAACATTTTTGGTGTTGCAACCCAGTTTTTACCACGCATTTGTCCTTGTGACCCATCTTGACCCAGTTGTTGATTCAACCGTGATCATTAGAATGGGGGGCCCCATTGCTGTTTCAAGGAAGATCATCAGTGTGGTTGTGAGCCCGATGGTCGTAGTGATGCCCCACCACAACCCATTTCCATTATAAACAATAACCAGCGATTGAAAAGCACTGCTTTACATAACTGCTGACTTGACAAGCAATGCTCAAAACAAAAGTGTAATGTAAAATAATAGTTAAAGTCACCTATACTACATATTTGCTATAAATGTAGAGGAGGAAAAAGAGAAACTGAGTTTCATCTTGTATGTAATTTTTAATCACCTAGACCAGAGTCATATGCATGTCATGCTTTGCAAAAAACACAGCAAGAAAATAAAAATAATAACATGAAATAAAATATTAATAATACAGTATGTAATACTAGCAAAATACCCGCGCTTCGCAGCGGAGAAGTAGTGTGTTAAAGAAGTAATGAAAAAGAAAAGGACCAGAGAATCTTATTTCTCACCATCTCAGAGTCCTGTCTTTTAGCAAACTCCAAGATAGAACTTTTTAGCCTTAATTCTAAGCAGTATGTGTAGAGACAACCAGGCACTGCTCATCACTTGTACAATACAGTCCCCACAGTGAAGCATGGCGGTGGCAGCATCATGCTGTGGGGGTGTTTTTCAGCTGCAGGGACAGGACAACTGGTTGCAATCGAGGGAAAGGTGAAAATGTCCGCTCGACAGAAGCAGTGTACACGGGAATGCTCACCGCCAAATATACCAATGTGAACAGCTGCCCCAAGCTCTCATTCAGATTTTTCTGATGAAGGAAGTCAAGGAGATCAGTGGGAGATTTTCCTAAAAAATCATCCATGGCATACATTACAGTCAGTACTGTTTTTAGCTGAGACAGATCAAAAAGCGCTCCGTGGCTCTTTTGTTAAACTTGAGAAGGCTGCATGCGTGAAATTTTTCTTGTATTCCCGAAACTTCTGGGGCTCGAGGAGTGTGACAAACATCAGGTTTTCGTGGTCTTGAAATCTGGTCTGTGTCTGGCAAATAATATTGTCCAGAATCCTGTCATGGAGTTGGCCGTAGTGCGCGCGATGATCTTTCGCTTGGAGCGTTTGTGTTGCGTTCGGTGGCCTCGTAGAGTTCCTCATATTGGCTTCTATCCAATCAATGGGTCTGAATACGGTGACATTGCCACACGCCTGCTAGAGGGCCCTACTGACACCAACTCAAAATCTGATTGGTTGAAGCAACAGGTTAATTGACATTTATTCTGTGTTAGAGTGCCTACACAACGGATTGTGAAAGCCTCTCTGCCTGGCAACAAATGATGACTGAAATGTGATTGGTTAAATGCTTTAATACGAAACTTCGCCTCCCAAGGCTATCGAGCTGCAGTCTGTTCTCTCTGCCTGGCAACAAATGATGGCTGAAATGTGATTGGTTAAATGCTTTAATACGAAACTCCGCTTCCCACGGCTATCGAGCTGCAGTCTATTACAGTATAGTATATGGTTAAAAATACATTCCAGTTATGACCATTACGCTTAGAATTTCGAAATTAAACCTGCCCAGCTTTTGTAAGTAAGCTGTAAGGAATGAGCCTGCCAAATTTCAGCCGTCTACCTACACGGGAAGTTGGAGAATTAGTGATGAGTGAGTGAGTGAGTGAGTCAGTCAGTCAGTCAGTGAGGGCTTTGCCTTTTATTAGTATAGATAATATATAACCAATTTAACCAATTTGCTGTGTAACTTGTGTTAATTTGTTTGACTTCATTGTTTCTCTCTGCTAGGATTGCCCATGTACTCATTTCTTCTGTTGATAACCCTTCGGGATGAAATTCTTCAATAAGATTTGGACATGATAAGTGTTCTTTTATTGGGAACTTAAACTGAGGAAAACACAAAAATTTATGAGCTGAGAGCACAGGAACTGTGTCTGATAAAAGCATTCACATGAATGAGAGGTGAGAGGACTGTGGGTGTGGTTGAAAAGTGGTTGAGAGGAGGGCAGGACTTAAAAAAATCTCTTGGCAATAGTCTCGTCTTGTGGAACTTTAAAAAATATCTTGGCAATAGTTTCATCTCAAGATTTTCTTTCATAATAAAGAGATTTTAGAGCTTGTAGTGGCATTTAGCCTTCCGTAGAGTTGATGTATCATTGCCAGTTAACAGGCCTTGGACAGAACTTCACTGAATGTCACTGTAATCATCAAAATCTGCCTTTATCATGATCCTTTTCGCAGTGCAGATGACCTATAACAGTGGAATCTTCACTAAAAATTGTTGTCATCGTAAGCATCTTTTATTACGGTTTAGAAAAAATACAACAGTATACTGTATGTGTACATTTATTTCTTTGCATACAATGCAAGGTGTGTTTCTGTCAGTGTTTTAAATATTTTTTAAAATAGTTTTTTTGTTTACGTTTTCAGTCTGTTTTGTGTTATGTTGTAGTTATACTGTATTAATAACTAGTGCATAGCGGACAGGGGCTTATAAGTATAAGTACACTGTACAAGAATAAATTGAGTTGAGTTGAATGGTTTTATTCAACAGTGGCAAAAAGCAACTTTACACATCCTAGCTTAAATTCAGTATGTCTTTTCAATTTAGATTTACGCTCGAAAAAACTCTTGCTAATATGGTAAGACCGTGTAGATTCTGTATAGATGTCACCTAGCTTATAATTAAAACTTCTCTCCAAACACCACTAACAACTTCTCCAGCTGCATTTAAATTGCAATTTCTCTTATCACAGTATGTCCTAAATTTAATGCATATCCCCCCGCATTTATGCTGCTATGAGAGGGTTTAGTAAGTAACTCTGTCAGATTCTGTGTATTCCCAAAGAGAAGTGTAAAAATGTTACAAAAATCAGTTTTTCAATAGGTACTATTTTTGTCTTACCGTCACAGCAGTATTTTAAATCATTGGTACTTCAATTTATAAACAGGTAGATGGAAAAGAATTCCATCTTCATCCCTACATATGCTTTCAAATAAAACATAATATCACTTAAGCAACTCAGTCAGTTCTTGTTAATCTAAATCAGCTTTAGAGTATCATGTTCCTCTTCTGAAAGCCACTGGCAATGAGTCATTTCTTTTAATTAGAGTCAATGGCAAGTAAAAGGAAATCTGTAGAAGCATTGCTCTTGTGATTCAGGAAAACCTCCTGCTGCCTTTGAATTTACAGAGATTTACAAAATGAATTAAGAAGACACAATTTGTGGGTGTCATTGTTGTAGTGGTTAGCACCGCTGTCTTAACATCTTATGTAGCCTGGTTTTAATTACAGTCCAATTTCTGCCTGTATGAAGTTGATGTTTTCCATTTGTCTGTATATTTTATTATTATTATTATTATTCAAAGTATTTTCTGGGAAAGTCCTGATTCTACTACCTATGTATTGCCTAGGCCAAGACATAGGCCAGTTATATTTGCCTTGTATATAAGTGTGTGTTTTAGGGGATTGTGTTTGTGTTAAGGAATTTCCTCTTATGTGACATGTATTTAAAATGGCATCTTTCTCTAATTTTATGTGTGTGTATTGGTTTATAAACAATATCTGTAGGTTTTTTGTAGTGTATGTGGAATTACACCAGTGGTGAACACAACAATGGGCACAGTGATCACCTTGTTCATTCTTCACAAATGGCATATTTCTTCTTTTATTATTATTATTTTGTTTTTACACTGCTTACATTTTTGTCAGTCTATATCTTCAAAACATGCCAGGCTAGTTGTCTAGACTACACTGGAGTGACTGGATGGAGACATCAGTGTAATCAATGGTACACAAATGCCTTATTCACAGTTGGTTTACATCGTATAAGTGATGAAGCTATGGTAGGCTTCAAGCTCATACAATCTTGAACCTCAGGCAGGATTTGAAAATATACTGATTATTTTAAACTATTCCTGTTTTGAGTTAGAATCAAAAGTAAACATACAGTATTATTAGCCATATGGCAGCAATGTAAAAAAATGCTTTGGGCAATGCAGGTGTTTCCTTCAAAACAGAAATTGGAATGACTAACACCATGTTGTTATTGTAAGCTAACTTTAAGTTCTACTGACTGGAAAAAGTGGATGATAAATGGAGTGTTAGTGGAATTACAAAAACTTGCCTTCTAAAATGGGCTGTGATTTTGGGTCTGCCAGATCTCTTTCTATTTGAGTTTTTTCCCCGTTTCCCTTTGCCTTTGGGTTGTGTAGGACAATATACTCACTGACACTTTGATTTTTTTTAATTTCTCTACATGAAAGGCCTACACTTCTAAAGGTAATACTGCTCTATCTCATTGCATTTCTTAATTGCTGTTTTCATGTCATTGTCAATGGAATATTATCCAAGTAGTACTTTAAAGAGTGTAGCTACACAGTCTGTTCCAACTCTGCTTTAAGACAGATGGAGGGTTTTAAGTAATCAGCAGAAGTTGGGACATCTGTGGAAATTGTGTTTCAACTTGCAATGCTTAATTTACTTTAACCGATTCAGAACATCTGTAGGTTTTAACCTATTGGTTGTTCCCTGAAAAAGGCCCATTGGTAATATTCTGACATTTCCTTTTTCAGTTTTTGCTAACCTAAACTTTAAATTTAAACCTCTGGCAGTTTGCCGCTTACCTTTTCACCACAGTAGGTCATTTGTTGCATTTCAACTGATTAAATATGAAGAAAAACAGAGGTGTTCTAAAACTATTTACTGGTAGTGTATATGTACAGAGTGACCAGACATACAGTGGTGTGAAAAACTATTTGCCCCCTTCCTGATTTCTTATTCTTTTGCATGTTTGTCACACAAAATGTTTCTGATCATCAAACACATTTAACCATTAGTCAAATATAACACAAGTAAACACAAAATGCAGTTTTTAAATGATGGTTTTATTATTTAGGGAGAAAAAATCCAAACCTACATGGCCCTGTGTGAAAAAGTAATTGCCCCCTTGTTAAAAAATAACCTAACTGTGATGTATCACACCTGAGTTCAATTTCCGTAGCCACCCCCAGGCCTGATTACTGCCAAACCTGTTTCAATCAAGAAATCACTTAAATAGGAGCTGCCTGACACAGAGAAGTAGACCAAAAGCACCTCAAAAGCTAGACATCATGCCAAGATCAAAAGAAATTCAGGAACAAATGAGAACAGAAGTAATTGAGATCTATTAGTCTGGTAAAGGTTATAAAGCCATTTCTAAAGCTTTGGGAGTCCAGCGAACCACAGTGAGAGCCATTATCCACAAATGGCAAAAACATGGAACAGTGG
Organism: Polypterus senegalus; assembly: GCF_016835505.1. Lineage (NCBI taxonomy): Eukaryota > Metazoa > Chordata > Cladistia > Polypteriformes > Polypteridae > Polypterus > Polypterus senegalus. The sequence continues at coordinate 26,378,566 of NC_053161.1, read as the reverse complement.
TGAACCTTCCCAGGAGTGGCCGGCCGACCAAAATTACCCCAAGAGCGCAGAGACGACTCATCCGAGAGGTCACAAAAGACCCCAGGACAACGTCTAAAGAACTGCAGGCCTCACTTGCCTCAATTAAGGTCAGTGTTAACGATTCCACCATAAGAAAGAGACTGGGCAAAAACGGCCTGCATGGCAAATTTCCAAGACGCAAACCACTGTTAAGCAAAAAGAACATTAGGGCTCGTCTCAATTTTGCTAAGAAACATCTCAATAATTGCCAAGACTTTTGGGAAATTACCTTGTGGACTGATGAGACAAAAGTTGAACTTTTTGGAAGGCAAATGTCCCGTTACATCTGGCATAAAAGGAACACAGGATTTCTGAAAAAGAACATCATACCAACAGTAAAATATGGTGGTGGTAGTGTGATGGTCTGGGGTTGTTTTGCTGCTTCAGGACCTGGAAGGCTTGCTGTGATAGATGGAACCACGAATTCTACTGTCTACCAAAAAATCCTGAAGGAGAATGTCCGGCCATCTGTTCGTCAACTCAAGCTGAAGCGATCTTGGGTGCTGCAACAGGACAATGACCCAAAACACACCAGCAAATCCACCTCTGAATGACTGAAGAAAAACAAAATGAAGACTTTGGAGTGGCCTAGTACTGACCTGAATCCAATTGAGATGCTATGGCATGACCTTAAAAAGGCGGTTCATGCTAGAAAACCCTCAAATAAAGCTGAATTACAACAATTCTGCAAAGATGAGTGGGCCAAAATTCCTTCAGAGCGCTGTAAAAGACTCATTGCAAGTTATTGCAAACGCTTGATTGCAGTTATTGCTGCTAAGGGTGGCCCAATCAGTTATTAGGTTCAGGGGGCAATTACTTTTTCACACAGGGCCATGTAGGTTTGGATTTTTTTTCCCTCCCTAAATAATAAAAACCATCATTTAAAAACTGCATTTTGTGTTTACTTGTGTTATATTTGACTAATGGTTAAATGTGTTTGATGATCAGAAACATTTTGTGTGACAAACCTACAAAAGAATAAGAAATCAGGAAGGGGGCAAATAGTTTTTCACACCACTGTAAGTCCTGGTTCAGTTAAATGGTTTATTTTATTAAATACCTTAAAAAAGTTTTCTAAGCACCATTTGCACAACCGTAATTCATTCTTTCTTTCTTTCTTTCTTTCTTTCTTTCTTTCTTTCTTTCTTTCTTTCTTTCTTTCTTTCTTTCTTTCTTTCTTTCTTTCTTTCTTTCTTTCTTCTCCACCTGTCCCAAGTGAACTATGTCTGTCCTCCACACCTGAATACAACCTGTAGGAGGAACTTCCATTTCAAGCTTAAGCAGCACAAAGTAGTGATTATAAATTCCTGCAGTACCCCCTGAGAGCATCCAAGAAACCCAACAGGGCAGCTATACAAGAGTGTGATAATGTGGGTTGGCTCCACACTTCTGGTTCCTTTCCGGGAGCCTTTTTGAACCTGCCATCATCAAATGCTACGGTGCTTTTATTAGGAACAAAAACAACCAGTGTCCAAAAGTGCAGTGCTCAAATGTTCAATAAATAAATAACTAACTAACTAAATAAATAAATAATCCATTTAAACAGTGAGAATCTGTGAGTTTAAAACAAGAATAAAACCATCACACTCATTGGGTCATTGTTCCATCTGATGAGCCCAGCACAACTCCCACTTCATCTGTCTGGCTCACCCATTGTTCACTCAGCAAGTGGTCCTTACCAACCCAATCCCCATCTTGGCTTCCTCGAGTGGCGTTGGCCAGACCTCTCTGGGTGGGTTCCTCTTGTCCTCCTTCTTGCTCCCCTGGCGTGCCACTGATCTCTGGAGAAGACTCCACCTTGATCTTACCCACTCCTCTGAACAGTCAGTGGGGACAATTCATCCCTAGAGCGCCGATCCTTTGCTCTATCGTGGAACCTACGACCATGCTGCCTTTCATACAAACTGGCAGGCTTGTCCTGCCTCTCTACACAACTGATACTGTTCTCACTCTCCACATGATACAGTTCTCACGGCTTTGCTTCTTTTCCTTGCTGTCTTTTCTTGTCTTCTCCTCTCTGCCACATAGGCTCCTCATATGCTGCTTCTCTTTTGGGCACAGGTGCAGTGAGCTGCCCCATCCACAACACCATTGAGACACCTGACTGATCCACCCGCCTCTGCACATTTGTGCAGTGCGGTCTAGTCAGCCAGTGCCTTAACTAACCACAAAGTGAAACACACTCACTCACACCCGTGCCCAATTGTAACCTACACTTTTTTGGGGCGCAATTATTTTTTTTTTTATTTGCACAGTGCCATGAACCACTTATAACAAGGACCACAGCTTCTGGCAATGGCTACTGTTGCCCAGGGATGCTGCCACCTAACATGTCAGGGGGACACTGGTCCAAGTAGATAATTTCCCCCTGTCCCTCCATTACACTGGCACCCCCTGCCAATATGAAAATATTACGGTGAATCTGATAAACTTATAAAGAAATGCACTGTTTCAGAAAGTCACCCTTTGAATATCTAAACCTTCTTGAAAGAGTAGACAAATGGCCATAAGCTGGAAATCATTGTATGAAGTCCTTTTATAGGTTAGTTGTCACAATGTGCCACCAGAATGACTTGTGTGCAGATTAATGGGGAACCTGTCAGCATGTGGACTTAGGAAGATGACCGGGGGGAAAATATGTCTGCAAAAACAGCTCATCCTTAGTGACATCAAACGAGCAACAATATAAAATTTAATCTCATTAATTCCAAGGCATCCGAGCTTGATGAATAGTAACACTTTTCTTAGCAACAAACTAAAACTTTTCTTATGAATTAGTGGTCTCAAATCATTGCTAGTTTTTTGACTCAATATTTTCTTTCTGATTCCCAATTTTGAGCTTGGCATGTTTTTTTTTGTTTTCGCATCATTTTGCCATTTTCATTTTTTGACATCTGTCTCTCTGTATCCGTTTGTAGCTCATTGTTAATCATCAGCTGGTTAAGGAAAAAAGGCAGTTAAAAACAGCAAATGCAGCTGTATTAGCTGAAAACATGGTTGTGAATCATAACAATCAAGCTCAATAAAATGAAGCACAAACATATTGCTTGAGCAACAATTGGCTTCTAATTAAATATTTGGGTTTGAAAAAAATTCTGCATCCATTGTGGATCTCCAGGGCCAAACTTAAAGACCAATGATATATGATAAACAACAAAGAATGGAGAGAACATTTCCGGGGATTTTTTCAAGCTGCAACACTGCAAATACTGAATGTCAGTAGGTGCAGAGTTTGGTGAAGTGATGCTGTGATAAATAATCTATAAATATTGAGCTGTGATATATAATTTAAGATCTTTCCAAGTGTTCAAAGGTGACACTGGAGTTGATTTGTGACATACTTATGGTTGGTGAGTGCCACTCACGTTTATTGTTGGTTTTGCCATTTTTATCAACTAGTAGAAAACAGAAGCTTTAGAGAAAATAAAACTAGGCACCACTTTTCAGACTCTACCTTTAAAAGGTGACCAAAATAAATCTTCATTTAAGTTCATCTCCCCATTTGCAGCACTAACAACTACAAAATCACATTGTCCCCATTATTTTTATCTCTAAAAAAAAGTGTTGTTTTTTTTCCCTTGCCAAGTAGAATTCATTAAACATACTTGAAAGAATTTATTTCTAGCTGTCATCACACTTCACATAATTAGGGAAAATATGCATAGATTCGAATGGTTACATTTGCATATTGTACGTTTATCATCATTTTAACATTACATTAACAAAAATAAAACCCCTATTTGAATGAGAAACATGCAGCACAAAGTTAATTAGCATGTCCTAGGTAAAACTCAACAGACTTTGGCTGTCAACTGTAATGCATTTTGCTTTGGGTGGCCAGATGGGCCCATAAAATGAGTCATTTTACTCCATGGAAGATTCTTCACTTCGCTGATGCAGATCTGAATGAACACTGAACTCAGTGCACAATTAAAGGATTCAGAAATGTTTAATTCTAAAAAGTGATCAATGTGTGGAGCATGCCTAATGCCAACAAGAAAGCCTTTGTAATGTCACGTATGTTTTATACAAGCACAGAATTCAGGGCTAAAAAGACGTTTTAATGGCACAGTGAGAAAGAGGTATAGTGCTGGAGGCAGATGGTGTTTTTACAGTTGCATTTGAAATCAACTACAGATACTGCTTTTAATTATAGTTTCAAACTGCATTATATTATATTGCCATCTGTTGTCTCTAATACTACTGATCTTTTGTTAGATTATTTTTCCCTCTGCAATTTTATCAGACTGATGACATAGGAATGATGTGTATTTTTGATGATACTGCTATCATTCTGCTATACATATTTTCCACTTGGTAAAAAATATATTTTAGCAACATTCTTATCTTTTTGGGAAAAGGCTCAAATCAAAAGCACCTAAATACCTGTAGCGGTAAAATAGTTTGTAGACAAATAACTGCAAATGATTCAGTGATACAGCCAAATACTGTTCTGTTTTATATATGACTTACAGTATATATATGTACTGTAGTACAATTCAAAGTATCCTTGTTTATTGGCTTGCCTACAGTAGGATCCATATTAGCGTCAGCTCTACTGTATTTCAACTGTGTGGCATATTAAAATGACTCAACCTTAAATGCAACTCATTTTACTTTATTCACTTCCACTGCCCGCAGTGCATCATCCCCTCTCCTACACCTCTTTCAGCGCTCTTCTCCTTTCTTATGTTTATTTTCTGTTTTATTGTCATTTATTGTTATTTGTGATATTTTTGTCACATCTTTATTTAAGTTATGTATTTTCTTTTAAATTTGTTCTAATTATTTATTTTGTACTTTCTATGTGTATGACATTGTTCTCTTACATTCTTTATATTTTATGGGTGTAAATCCCAAAAGGTGGAACCACAGCTTGCATCACTTCAAGGAACTGCCTCCAAGTCCATAAAATGCAGTCTGGAAAGTGAGTTCCTTGTGGTTCACTAAGTGTGTTTGATAAAAATCCCCCTAAGCCCAGTGGAAGATATGCTATGCTGCCAGTTAAGTCTTAACTGAAATTCTTTTTGTAGCAGTGAACCTAAGTTGTTCTGGTGTTCTCTTCTCAAAGCTTGCAGTCACCTAAAGACAGAAAAAACAAAAAGTCAACAATTGCAATACAATATACTAAGGACAAAAAATAGGTATATTTTAACTGATCTTCTAGGTGCAGCCTCCACAAGTAACATGCAGATTAATTCACATACCTTTAAATATTATATAGATTTTACACAGAGCCCATATTGTAAAAAGTTTCATTTAGTCGCCGCCTCTATCAGTTTCCTACCCCAAATATATAAATAAACATAAACACAGTCAATACAAATTTTAACCATGAAGGATGCATGCATACAGATAACCCAACATATGTATACATAAATATACAATCAAAAATTTAAAGCAGACTTTATCATTATGAGACTCTAGACACAACATATTAAACGGTGAATTGTCCATGTGGGGTGGGGAGGACGTAGAAAGATGAAAAGGCATATAATGCAGATGAAGGAAGATAGGAAGTCAGCACAATCCTGAAGACAAAAAAAGTTCAAATCTGACTTCTGGCTAGCCGAAGTGAAAGGACAGTCTTAAAAAATCGTGCAGGTGGACATCTCCTCTGTCCATGCCAACAGTGGGCAAGTGATTTATACCTTTTCAGATCAGCGTTGATAGAATTGGTCTTTTCACTTCATCCCTTAAATGCAAATGATGCTTGGATATAGATCAGCCATTTTCTCTCAGATTACTTCCTCTCCTCTTTTGAGTTTGGGAATCTGACCAGCCCAAGGTTCCTGGCCAAAACAGTTCCTCACAGACACTCCAAATTCCCACCCATGATGGGTGGTGCCATCAATTACTACCTTACGACTCACAGTCCTGTCCTGTGAAAAGCTCATCCACCTGTATTTAAATGTGTGGAAGCACAGGCAGTGATGAGCAGCACACAAAAGACAGGTAATGTACAATATATAGCACACAAGTATAATATATTACTATGAAATTTATGTGGCAGTGCTAGAAGTTCCTTGGAGATTATTGTATCATTATTTATTTATTTATTTTTTTGATTTACTGGTTTTGCTAACTTTTCACTCTGTTTGTTGTATTCTTCTTCTGGATTGTATTCTGGGACAGATTTACCTTTTTTCACAATTTTTTCAAAAAAATTTTTTAATATTTTTCTAGTTTATTAAATCCCAAGATTCTTGTGAGACTTGTCGCTAAGTCCAGTGGTTTTCATGTTTCTTCCATTTGTGAGATATTTTTTGATATTCCTGAGACTTTAGCAGTCTGTTCTTCCTCTGGGGAGCCTAGCTAGGCTCAAAGCCTACCACTTACCTAGGCTCATGCTTGCCTGGATGAGACCTATATTGAGGCAGGCCAGTGAGGCTTCGAATAGTATACAGCCAACAATCAACAGTCAATTGAGCTGATAACCTTAAACAATCATTATTGACCCAAGCATTTCACTATCACTAAAATATAGTCAGTCCAGTGTACAAAATAAACAAAAAGGAAATAAAATTAATCTTAAACTACTACATTATACAGCTTACCTTCTGGCAATGGCACGTATTGATGTGCCATCCTGGAGGAGTTGGACTACTTTTGCAACCTCTTTAGGGTCCAGGTATTGCCTCATGCCACCAGGGGTGACACTGACTGTAGCCAAATGCAAAACTAGTGAATAAACAAACAGAAAAGATGAGGAAGGAAAACATGTCAGTGGCCTCCACCTGTTAAACCATTCCTGTTTTGGGGGTCATCTCATTGTTGCCCCTCTAGTGCACCTGTTGTTAATTTAATTAACACCAAAGTAGCTAAAACTGATTAACAACCCCCTCTGCTACTTAATTGACCAGATCAATATCCCAGAAATTTCATTGACTTGATGCTATACTCTGATTAAAAAGCTGACACAATTGCAGCAATTTGCGGTGCTAAGCCTGCTGTACCAGTTTACTTATCAAAGCATATACTGTAAATAAAGAAAATGTGTGATAATGTATAACAATAATATAAACTAAGTTTGGCCCTCAGCAATCGGTTATTCAAATCTCTGCTGTATATGGCATGTTGACCTCCTCTCCTTGGTCACTTACGTAAGTCTTAAGTTACCTTTTTCTTCATAGTGATCTTGAATTTATAAAGTCTCTATCTATCTATCTATCTATCTATCCATCCATCCATCTATCTATCTATCTATCTATCTATCTATCTATCTATCTATCTATCTATCTATCTATCTATCTATCTATCTATCTATCTATCTATCTATCTATTCATTCATTCAGCCCCAGCATTGGAAGGATGGATGGATGGCTGGAAGTCCCTTATGTTGGCGATATATTTCGCCTTCAAATGTAAAAAAAATCCATTGCATAGCCAACATAGTTAATTGACAAATAAAATCAGTAGACCTAAGGATAAATGCTGACCAATGGTTAAGAGTTTCACAGACAGTGATTGCAGCTGTTTCTTGGAAGGCATCAGTGAATTACAGTGCCTAAAAAGATTCTGCAACTGTCCATGACTGCACACTTGTGAGCAAGGTTATTATAGTTTTGCCTTTTTATATTAGTTTTTATTTGTACATTTTTTCTGACCTTCCTTGGAAATTCAGTTTAGTTTTAGTTTTCCTTCATTGTGCATTTTTAGTTTTACTTTAGTTTTTATTTCACAAAGACATTTCGATTTTATTTTTATATATATTAGTTTCAGTTTTAGTTTTAATAATTATAGTATGGTTAAAGAGCTACAATGGAGTTTTTTTATGTCACAATGAGACAGAATTGTACACTAAATGAGTTTAGATATGAGTTTAATGTTAGTGGAAGCTTACTACACTACACAACACAGTTTACTATTTGGTTTTGTTTTTGTCTGATAAAAATAAGCATAATCAAAACCAGATACTGAATATGAACAATTTCACACAATTTTATAATTGTTAAAATGTTTTCTATGTCGTTTGTGCTGAACAAATCTCCACTGACTATTGGCACTTTTTTCTTTTCCTTTTATTGCCCAGAATGGGCCAATTTGTAATTAATTTTAAGGTGTGAGGGTTTTTTACTCTAAATGTCTACAGCACACAACATATCCTGCTCCAACGACAAAGTGCTTATAATGAATGCCTTCAATATTGCATTCAAAAATCTCAAATACTGGGCTTTATTTTCTACCAGCCATATTCATCTCTGATTCCATCTCAGGCACAAACAATTTATAGACAGAATTTTGCCACCTGCAAGCCTGAAAAGATCAAAAATCAGAAAACCGAATCTACTGTGTTCTCACAGGTGTGATCATGAAAATCACTGGGGCTAATGAAGAACAGGACTCTTAGGCTTGAATCAGTGTGCAGACCCTACCTTGCTGTATTGAGGGAAACAAAGAAAAAACAGCATGTAGTGTCAAGGTTAGGGGCAGTGAGACTTGAATAGCCCACCATAAGTACAGTAAACCCATAATGAACAAAGCAAGAGCAGGTAATAAGAGTATGGACAGGCACAAAACGACACAGACAGCATCTGAGATTAAGAACAATACACTACAATATACGTTATCTAAACCTGTTTATCCAGAGCAGGATCACAGGAACCTGGAGCCTACCTAAGCAGGTTTGGATGCAAAGCAGGAAAAATCCTTGGTATGCAATATGTATGATATGGCTGAGGTTAAGAACAAAAAGAATATGATATTTCAACAATCTATTTTGAGAGAGAGAGAGAAACATTGAAAAAATGAGGACACATTTTAAAACATAATTCTGTTATTGGATTCTTTTCACAATATCTGGTATTAATAATGATGAATATTAACTAAAAAAGATAAATTAATAAATATAGCAGAAATACAAAAACACATTAGTATGTTTAGCTTTTCATCACTTGGCAGACTCTCTTTGCCTACCTACCTGTAGTTCAGTAGAGACACTGAAAACCAAGCACTTTTAAAGAACGAATTACTATTTGTCTCAACTGTCTAAAACAGTTGTTTTTTTTGTTTTTCAAGAAGTGGAGGAATGACTCAGTTTTTGGGCCAGGTCTGTAGCGAAAGCAACAAGGGTGTTGGTCATTTGAAAAAATGATAATTGTCATCTGTCTTAGAAAGAAAGGCTTCTAAAGGATAGTTAAATTGTCACAAGCTTTAGAACAGGTGCAGTGCAGTAATCCCTTGCATTTCCCACTAGTACATCTCTTCAGATATAAAGAAACTGAGACGGAAACCTTACTTAATATTACAGGGATATTAATTATTTAAAATCCATTTTTTATCAGATTAAGGCATACCTACATACATACATTTTCATAAACTTGTTAGTTGAAAACAGGATGATGAGGTGTTGGGGTCTGCTTCAGCATCAGGTACAAAGAAGAAACCCTCCCTTGACAAGATGCCGATTCATTGCAGGCAAAAACCCTCAGTACCTCATTCTCAATTTGAAGTCACCCATACGAACATAGAAGGATGTAAAAACTTTAGGAGTCAGTGCCCAGATCAGGCAATTGCTTTAACTGATCTTTTCAGTTCCTATAGTAAGAAAAATAGCAAAAATGTCTGGTTGGAAGCTAAGCAGTGGCACGGTGTTGATGCCTTATTCTATAAAGTACAGAGTTCAGCTGTGCAGTCTTTTATTTGGGATTTCTATGTCCTTCCAATATATCTGCGGATTTCCTGCTGATGCTCTGGTTTCATCCCATAGCTCAACGTGTTCATGTACTGTATAAAGTATCATGAATTGACTTTCCACCCTGAGAAGATCATGTCTGTTGTTTTGACTACCTAGAAGTCAAATTTAAGTTTAATGAAATTTTAATCTTTTTGAAGAACATACTTTTTCATAAGACAGCACTGTAGACTTCCTGTGTTCGTGCTGCTTTTCTCTGGTTATCTGTTTTCTTTTCTACCACAAACTACAGTAAATTAGTGCCTCATGAGATGAGTAACATTATCATTGAGTGTTGCTTCCTCCCCTGTGTCCAGTTGTGCTCCAGCTCCCCATGATCCTGTACTGGAATAAGTGAATTCAAAAAGTGAATGGGTGAAATGAAATGTCATTGCTGCTCAACTTGTCTTCAATGCACAGGGTCCATGCTTAGTGATGGGTGGAGCGGCTTTCATTGTACCCACCCAATCCAAACCCTATGTAATTACTGTGCCATCCAACTAGAAATACACCCATAGCGTAATTTAAATAGCATATGCCGGAAACATATTTCCATGCAAAAGATGTGCATTTATTCATTTAGAAATATCACAATTTTAATTACAAAGAACCCTCTAGATCAATGTTTGCCAGAAATACACATTAGGAAATGTGGAAACTTTATATTCTATGTTTTAGTAGTACTAGGGTGTTGTACCATGTTAGCCATTATGAACATACTGTAGTGTAGTGAGAAGTTAAGCAAAATTACATCTTTTATTGGTTATCTAAAAAGATTACAATATGCAGGCTTTTGAGGAAACTTGGGCCCATTCTTCATGCAAGATGACACACACAAGAGAATTGTACATAATAATGCAACATTTGCATACATAAGCCCATATATCTATTTAAATGGATAGTAATAGATATATAAATTCTGATTAAAAAGTTATTATAACTAAACTAACACAGAATCCAGCTAACAATAAATTAGTCAAGCAAGCAGCAGAGGAAAGGCCAACAAAGCCCTGTGCCAACAGCATTGCTAAAAAGAAAAACACAATCAAGAAAGCTTAGAAATCACTGGAAATGATCAGTTGCCAGTTTTCTCAGTGCCAGATATGCTACACAATTGTCATTTTCAGGCTGATCATATGCAGGAAATAGTTTCCAATTTGCCTTTTTATTTGGTAAATCTGCCTTTCTCACATAATTGAATCTACAACAAGTAATAGACACACAGATGCAGATATTGTTTAAAGCATGTACTCAGGAACATTGTAATTGTACCCATTTTTGAGGAGAAGTATTGTCAAAACTATACAAGGGTTAAGCAGATGTCACACACAATGAAAATATGGAAAGGGGTTATAGAGAGAACTTAGGGAAGAGACCACTGCATGGGAGGAACAGTTTGGTTTTATTACAGGGATAGGAACAACTTATGCACTCTTTAATTGAAAGACCTAATAGAGAAGCATCGAGAAAAACAGAGGTTTACATTCGGTGTTTATTGATTTGGAGAAGGCTTTTCATAGAGTTTCACGTCAAGAGGTCTGGATGTGCTTTAGAGAGAAAGCAGGACCAGTGAAGGATCATTTTTCAGGATACGTATGGGGGTGTGGAATCAGGTTAAAAACAGTGTTAGGGTAACAGAAAAGATTCCAGTCACAGTAGGTCTACACCAGAGATCTTTTTAAGTCCTTACCTCTTTGATCTGGTTATGGATGTGTTGAGTTATGAAAAAACATTGGAAGAATAGAGAATGGCTTTGTAAAATTGAAGATTGAAGATAAATAGAAGACAGAATATATAAGGTTTAATGATCATTAGGGTTCTGATGTTAGACAGTGGATAAAGTTAAATATCTAGGATCGGTGGTAGCCCAAGATGGAAAATAAAGATGGCGAGATAGCCCATTGAGTTCACTGTGAATGGAACAGTTGGAACAAGATATCCGGAATATAGTGTTATCAAAGAATTAAGGTGAAGATTATAGGCATGGTTTTTAAGGCAGCAGTAAGACCAGCAATGATGTATGGAGCTGAGACATGAGCAGTAAAGGGACCAGAGGAAAGAAGTTAGATGTCGCAGAAATGAGAATGTTGAGACGAATGTGTGGAGTTACAAAAAAGGACAGAAAAAAAAAATGAGACAATGCGAGG